>NC_143049.1:27505000-27805000 GCF_057628025.1 Oncorhynchus mykiss
GCCCAGAGCATCCGGACGCTGAGGCAGTCCGGCAAAGAGAGCCATAAGAACAGAGCCTGTGTGAGGATCATTTACAGCAGTCTCTGTGCCTTCCTGGTCCCCTTCACGCCTAGCCACCTGGGCATCCTGCTGCAGTTCCTGGTGAGTTAATTACTAACAGGCCCGGCTCCAGGATGACATGCTTGAGTGGGCATTTTAAATTCATAGGGGGGAACAACTAGTATTGCTTTAGAGCCCTAATACCACAAGGTAGATTGGTCCTACGACTGTTCACATGTATCTGAAATGTAGCCGTACACAACAACCATCGCTTTGTATAATAGCACAAGAAAGATATGCGGCCCCACTACAACATGTGTATCTGAAATGCAGCCAAGCTCCAGTAGGCCTAGACTACACATAACTTGCGCCTAAAAACACACACAGATCAGCTCAACAGGTTGAGCACCACTAACTTATCAAAGATTCTTACAGGCTTCATAACTTAAACTTCAATTATTACAACTATAGGCTACATTTCTGTCGAATTTGTGACAGTACGCTACGCAATGAGCGTAATCAAGCCGCTACTTCTCTAGAGAGTTTCAGTAAAGCTAACTAAATAAAACAAAGTGCATATTCTATAGTCATAGCTGATGTGAAATGTCTTACATGACAGTAGCTAATTTGAATCTGCGGTGAATAAGAGTAAATGTCATTCCGAGCTCAACACACAAACACACACGCTATAGCAAATCAAATCAAATGTTATTGGTTGCATACACATATTTAGCAGATGTTATTGCGGTGGTAGCGAAATGCTTGTGTCCATAGCTCCAACAGTGCAGTATTATCTAACAATACACATTCATCTAAAAAGTAAAATAATGGAATTGAGAAATATTATCACTTAACAATTGAACATCCCTGGTCATCTCTACTGCCTCTGATCTGGCAGGCCCACTAAACACAAATGCTTTGTATGTAAATAATGTCTATCTGTACAAAATAACAAATCTAAAATTGTGCCATCTGGTTTGCTTAATATAAGGAATGTTTAATTATTTATACTTTTACTTTTGATACTTAAGTATATTTTAGCAATTACATTTACTTTTGATACTTATGTATATTTAAAACCAAATACTTTTAGACTTTTACTCAAGTAGTATTTTACTGGGTTACTTTTACTTGAGTCATTTTCTATTAAGGTATCTTTACTTTTACTCAAGTATGACAATTGGGTACTTTTTCCACCACTGATAAAGTGACCAGTGTTTCATGTCTATGTACATAGGGCAGCAGCCTCTAAGGTGCAGGGTTGAAAAAACGTGTGGTAGCCGGATAGCAACAGTGAGTAAGTTCAGGACAGGGTACTGGCTGGAGGCCAGCTAGTGATGCCTATTTAACAGTCTGATAGAAGCTCCATGCAAGACAAATTTTCTGATGTATTGCAATTTTTCACTGGTTCAGTCTGAAACTTTGCACATACACTGCTGCCATCTAGTGGCCAAAATGTAATTGTGCCTAAACTGCAAAATTATATTATGGCCTTTCTCTTGCATTTCAAAGATGAAAAAAAAAATATATATATACGCATGTTTTTGGTTTGTAATATCTTTAACCAGATCTAATGTGTTATATTCTCCTACATTAATTTCACATTTCAAAGTGTTTCCTTTCAAATAGTATCAAGAATATGCATATCCTTGCTTCAGGTCCTGAGCTACAGGCAGTTAGATTTGGGTATGTCATTTTAGGCGAAAATGTTAAAAAATGGTTCGATCCTTAAGATTAAGAGAAGCCCCAAAACTGGTAGCCCAAAGTGCGCTCATTGAAACAGCACACACTGTGATTCCGAGAAGCCCCAGAAAGACTGGTAGCCCAAGATGCGCTCATAAAAACAGCACTCACTGTGAGCATCGATTCAGGACCATGGGCAAAAGGCTACCGCCAGTCAGCGTGATGAAAGGATAAGGGCTGAGATTCTATCCATGAATTTGGATAGTCAAGCTAGCACGCAGGCTAGGTAGTTTAGGTATCAGCAGCCAATCCATTATGGTCTGGAAACTATAGTGCTCTTTGATTGGTCAATAGCAACACGACGTTGTAGAGTATTTGCATGAAGTTCAGTTTTTCCCAAATTTGGTCCCACCCTGTTCACGTCCCTCACCCATGCTCACATCGCCCAATGGTCCCCTCGCCCACTTCGCTTCCTTCATTGAAAATGCTTCCGTTGTTTCCTCGCCCCCAACGTGATATTCACTGCCAATTTCAATGTCACCTCAGAGCACAATCAATAGGCTACATTGGTCATTGCCTGTATTCTTGTCATAAGAAGGAATTCTCCTCGACCACGCCCACAAATTGTGGAAAACAAACATTCTTTCCCATTGGCCCCATTGTAAAAGAGCTAACTTCGTTGTAACATGTATGTTATACAGAAATATCTAAAACGTCAGAAAAGCTGCTGTGTTGTTCAATGTACATGTGACCAGGTCCAAATCCCAACCTACGGTTCACAAGGATCACATGTAGGCAAATAGAACCTGGGAGAAAAGCCCTGTGGCTTCAGGCTATTTGCAGCTATGTGTGTGGAATAGTATAGTCCATTTGTAACTCCACTCACTACTTGTAGCTGTGTAGTCCATTTGATTGTGTTGTTGGTCTTGGCTATCTTCATATTCCGGTCAGCAGCCAGCTAGCACTCACTCACGTGGCTGTTAGCACCGTCATGAAAAGGGGCATGAGGGAAGCCCTACAATTTTACATTTTTTTAAGTAATGAGAACACGCGGGAGCAGGCAATGTTGAAAAGTAATCTTTAGACATGGTTATACCTGCCTAAAACAAGCAGAAAACACGAAGTTTGCATTTGAAAAAGCTGAAGTTTGAGTGGCCATGCCAGAACCTGGAGGTGAACCTGATCAAACATCTCTGAGGAGACCTAAAAATAGCTGTGCAGCGACGCTCCCCATCCAACCTGACAGAGCTTGAGAGGATCTGCACAGAAGAATGGAAGAAACCCCCCCAAATACCGGTGTGCCAAGCCTGTAGCGTCATACCCAAGAATACTCGAGGCTGTAATCACTGCCAAAGATGCTCCAACAAAGTACTTAGTAAAGGGTCTGAATACTTATGTAAATGGGATATTTCCATTTTTATATTTAGAAAATTTGTAACATTTTCTAAACCTGTTTTTGCTTTGTCCTTATGGGGTATTATGTGTAGATTGATGAGGGGGAAAAACAATTGAATCCCTTTTAGTATAAGGCACTATGGTCTTATGTGCATTAATATGTCTGGGACAACGTTTTTTCCCCTGGCCATGTGACTTGACCACGAAAAACTCTAAGCCTTACAGGAATACTATCTCCTCCCAGGTACGTCAAGACGTGATCCAGGACTGCATGGCCAAGACGAATATCAGCCTGTTCCTGCAGGTGGCCATGAGTCTGGCCAACATCACGTGTTGTCTGGATGCTCTGTGTTACTACTTCATCACCAGGGAAGTGAGGACCTCCAAGCAGACCTTCACCTTCAGGAGGTCCAGGTCTAGCAGCCAGAGAAGAGCCACCACCAGCACCTCAGAGCTCTGACAAGACCCATGGAGGGAAAAACACTGAGCCGAGCTGGTTTAAATTATGTTTCAACCAGTTTTGCCCACTGGGAAATTACTGTGTGTGTGAAATCTTACTAGCTGTGTGAAAAATTCTGCCACTGTTTGAGGACAAGGTACGTTGAGTAGGAATTAGGAGTATTTATTATTGAAAACCTATGCATTTTGGCCCAATTTTTCCTTTTGACCCTCTGCAGCCTTACCTCGGACAAGAGTTAACCCTAGGAGACCAGGGGTTTTAGTATATTTAACTTTCACTATATTTCACTGCTTCGCTTAAGTAAAAAGTTTTTAACTTCTTTGACTACCACAAAATACTTTTAAAGTGCTGAAGCAATTCAAACAAAATTTTCTTGGAAATGTTCCATTTGATCACAATTGTTTGTGCCTTGTGCAGTGCCATCTATGTGTGTACTGTATGTTCTGAGAAGGGACTCATGAAACTTTGTCATCAGATGAGGGATGTAGGCTAAGACAGCACACCACTAGTTTCTGACGGCATACGGAGAAAACCTAATTTGTCTGTGCGCATGTTGAATGTCGCTGTGGTTACGATAAAACACATGTACACAAACTATGCCTTCAGAAAGTATTGCTCTCTCTGTACATCCAAGGGCCAGCTGTGCTGACCTGTTCTAAGCCAATTGCAATTGTGGCACCTGACCACACGACTGAACAGTAGTCCAGGTGTGACAAAACTAGTGCCTGTAGGACCTGCCTTGTTGATAGTGCTGTTAAGAAGGTAGAAACTAGATCCTGTAGGACCTGCCTTGTTGATAGTGCTGTTAAGAAGGAAAAACAGTGCTTCATTATGGACAGACTCCCCAGCTTAGCTACTGTTGTATCAATATGTTTTGACCAGTTGGTCAGAAGTTTACATACACTAAGTTGACTGTTATTTAAATAGCTTGTAAAATTCCAGAAAATTATGTCATGGCTTTAGAAGCTTCTGATAGGCTAATTGACATCATTTGAGTCAATTGGAGGTGTACCCGTGGATGTATTTCAAGGCCTACCTTGAAACTCAGTGCCTCTTTGCTTGACATCATGGGAAAATCTAAAGAAATCTGCCAAGACATCAAAAAAAAATGGTAGACCTCCACAAGTCTGGTTCATCCTTGGGAGCAATTTCCAAATGCCTGAAGATACCACGTTCATCTGTACAAACAATAGTACGCAAGTATAAACACCATGGGACCACGCAGCCATCATACCGCTCAGGAAGGAGACGCGTTCTGTCTCCTAGAGATGAACGTACATTGGTGCAAAAAGTGCAAATCAAACCCAGAACAACAGCAAAGGACCTTGTGAAGATGCTGGAGGAAACAGGTACAAAAGTATCTATATCCACAGTAAAACAAGGCCTATATCGACATAACCTGAAAGGCCGCTCAGCAAGGAAGAAGCCATTGCTCCAAAACTGCCATAAAAAAGCAAGACTACGGTTTGCAACTGCACATGGGGACAAAGATTGTACTTTTTGGAGAAATGTCCTCTGGTCTGATGAAACAAAAATAGAAAGGTTTGGCCATAATGACCATCGTTATGTTTGGAGGAAAAAGGGGGAGACTTGCAAGCCGAAGAACACCATCCCAACCGTGAAGCATGGGGGTGGCAGCATCATGTTGTGGGGGTGCTTTCCTGCAGGAGGGACTGGTGCACTTCACAAAATAGATGGCATCATGAGGAAGTTAAATTATGTAGATATATTGAAGCAACATCCCAAGACGTCAGTCAGGAAGTTAAAGTTTGGTCGCAAATGAGTCTTAAAAATGGACAATGACCCCAAGTATACTTCCAATGTTGTGGCAGAATGGCTTAAGGATAATAAAGTCAAGGTATTGGAGTGGCCATCACAAAGCCCTGACCTCAATCCTATAGAGAATGTGTGAGCAGAACTGAAAAAGCCTGTGCGAGCAAGGAGGCCTAAAGACCTGACTCAGTTACACCAGCTCTGTCAGGAGGAATGGGCCAAAATTCACCCCACTTATTGTGGGAAGCTTGTGGAAGGCTACCCGAAACGTTTGACCCAAGTTAAACAATTTAAAGACAATGCTACCAAAAACTAATTGAGTGTATGTAAACTTCTGACCCACTGGGAATGTGATGAAAGAAATTAAAGCTGAAATAAATATTCTCTCTACTTTTATTCTGACATTTCACATTCTTAAAATAAAGTGGTGATCCTAACTGACAGGGAATTTTTACTTGGTTTAAATGTCAGGAATTGTGAAAACTGAGTTTAAATGTATTTGGCTAAGGTGTATGTAAACTTCCGACTTCAACTGTATGTACTGTCTAGGAAGGATAGGATTGCAAAAGATACGTGACTGGATGAACATTGACCCCAACCCTGCTAAATTGTATAAAAAGCCTTTGCATTATTGTTTTAGCATTAATTTACGCTCTTGTGATAATTCACGACTGCTTTGTTAGACAACAGTCCAAAGAGAAGTCCACCTGTTATTAAAACCTATATTAGACTGTTTTTATATAACAGCAACCTTCAAACTTATGTTACTGACTGCCAAAATACGTTTTGTTATGTCATTAGATTAAATTATTCGATTCAATCTTATTCTAACAACTTAAACAGTATTATTTTTCATGTTTTCTTAAAAGTGGTTGTTCAAAACAATCCCTATCATCACGTTGCATGTACCTTAACCTGCTGTTTTAAAGCTGCTAGGAAGTGTTTTGGAAATTCAACACAGGGACACGAGAAGTCAATATTAAACGAATCACTCTTTACTGTCAGCAAACTGGAGAGGTCACAGTCAAACTTAGATGCATAAAGTACTGGTCTGAAGTGAGCTCTAAAATGGCTTTCCTTACATACAGCCTTATATACATCTGCATAACAACCTACATAAAGATGATTCATTGGGTTGGTTCCTACATGTGTCTGGCACCGTCTCCTATCTTAATTTAAAGAACATATTCTGGGCGTTCTGCCAGATGGTCCTAAGGAAGGGGTTATGATGCCCCCCTCATATCTTTACCGAGCACAGGCAGGAAGCACGGATTGTTTATGACACCAAAGACAAGATGAACATTTTCAAGGCTATCTCTTCACACAATAACATTTCCTTCACATTTCCTTTACAGTTCTACAAAAATTGTGACTGATGTCTAGCTGTACACTTGGGATCTTGATAATACATGGGCCTACAAGAGAAAAATGCACATATTCTGGCTTTGATGGAAAATCTGTTTTAATCTTCATGGTGTAAAACATAGAAGGCAAATAGAACACAGTGGTAAGTCAAACCCTGTTTGGTCAAACCCTGTTTTTTTTGAGGAGATCTACCACATTGCTGTAACTGCCTTATACTTTCTCTTAAAGGCATATTTCACTTTTTTTAAGTGTCATTATTTTTTTTCGGCCTTAGTGTTTATTTAATTACATTTTGTACACACATGTGCAATGCTTAGCTTGCCAATTTGGTCCACAATCTTTAGGCATTCCCATCTCATCTAGCATTTGGGTTGGGTTTTTTTTTTTTTTTAGCAAACTGTACCCGGATATTGATGAGCAATATCTTTCAACTGAATGGATGGTTGTTGTGAAAAGCATTTCATAATTTAGATACTTTTTGCCCACTGCATTTGTCTGTTGGTACAATCAATCTTGGTACAACAATGCAAACCTTTTGCAGGAGTTGCAATTGCAGCAGAACTTTCCGAATCCATCATTTCAGGGCATGAATGTCTACACCAAGTGTATTCAAATCTTACCCCTACAAGGTATGAAATACTGATGGTTTTCTGTTCTACCTGATAGTTAATTTCACCCACCTGGTGTCACAGGTCTAAATCAGTCCCTAATTTTAAATATTACTATTATACATTTTATACATACAAATTATACCCATCCACACATTTTTTAAACTATTTATTAATTTATTTTTACCCCCTTTGTATCATATCCAATAGTCTTGTCATCGTTGCAACTCCTTACGGCCTTGGGAGAGGCAAAGGTCGAGAGCCGTGCATCCTATGAAACACAACCCCACCAAGCCGCACTGCTTCTTGACACAATGCACACTTAACCCGGATGCCAGCCGCACAAATGTGTCAGAGGAAACACCGTACACCTGGTGACTGTGTCAGAGTGAATGCACCTGGCCCGCCACAGGAGTCACTACAGCATGATGGGACAAGGACATCCCAGCCGGCAAACCCTCCATAAACGGCACTACGCTGGACCAATTTTGCGTCGCCTAATGGGTCTCCCGGTCGCGGCTGGGCTGGGAATCAAACCAGCATCTGTAGCAACGCAGTTGGCACTGCAAAGCAGTCTTAGACCACTGCTCCACTAGGGAGGCCCCATCCACAAAGGTTTTAACGCTTATCAATTGCCTTGCACAAAGTATCAACCTTGCACAATTGAGAGCATCCTGTTGGGCTGTATCACCGCCTGGTACGGCAACTGCTCCGCCCACAACCGCAAGGTTCTCCAGAGAGTGATGCGGTCTGCACAACGTGTCACCGGGGGAAAACTACCTGACCTCCAGGATACCTATAGCACCCAATGTCACAGGAAGGCCAAAAAGATCATCAAGGACAAAAACCACCCGAGCCACTGCCTGTTCACCCCGCTACCACCCAGAAGGTGAGGTCAGTACAGGTGCATCAAAGCTGGGACCGAGAGATTGAAAAACAGCTTCTATCTCAAGGCCATCAGACTGTTAAACAGCAATCACTAACTCAGAGAGGCTGTTGCCTATATACAGACTCGAAAATAAATTGATCACTAGTCACTTTAATAATACCATTTTAACAATGTTTACATATCTAACATTGCTCATCTCATAGGTATATACTGTATTTTATACCATCTATTGTATCTTGCCTATGCCGCTTGGTCATTGCTCATCCATATATTTATATGTACATATTCTCATTCACCCCTTTAGATTTGTGTGTATTAGGTAGTTCTTGTGGAATTGTTAGATTACTTGTTAGATATTACTGCACAGAACTAGAACTAGAAGCACAAGCATGTCGCTACACTCACATTAACATCTGCTGTGAATGTGAATGTGATCAAATCAAATTGTATTAGTCACATGTGCCGAATACAGTGAAATACCTTACAGTGAAATGCTTACTTACCTGTCCCTAACCAACAACGCATTTTAAGAAAAATATGGATAAGAATAATAAATAAAAGTAACAAGTAATTAAAGAGCAGCAGTAAAATAACAATAGCGAGACTGTATATACAGGGGGTACCGTTACAGAGTCAATGTAAGGGGGGGGGGGGGGGGCGCTGGTTAGTTGAGGTAATATGTACACGTAGGTAAAGTTATTAAAGTGACTATGCATAGATGATAACAACAGAGAGTAGCAGCAGTGTAAAATGGGGGGGGGGGGGGGGGCAATGCAAATAATCTGGGTAGCCATTTGATTAGATGTTCAGGAGTCTTATGGCTTGGGGGTAGAAGCTGTTAAGAAGCATCTTGGATCTAGAGTTGGCACTCCGGTACCGTTTGCCATGCTGTAGCAGAGAGAACAGTCTATGACTAGGGTGGCTGGAGTCTTTGACAATTTTTAGAGCCTTCCTCTGACACCGCCTGGTATAGAGGTCCTGGATGCCAGAAAGCTTTGCCCTAGTCATGTACTGGGCCGTTCGCACTACCCTCTGTAGTGCCTTGCGGTCGGAGGCCGAAAAGTTGCCATACCAGGCAGGGATACAACCAGTCAGGATGCACTCGATGGTGCAGCTGTTAAACGTTTGAGGACCTGAGGATCCATGCCAAATCTTTTCAGTCTCCCGAGGGGGAATAGGTTTTGTCGTGCCCTCTTCACAACTGCCTTGGTGTGCTTGGATCATGTTAGTTTGTTGGTGATGTGGACACCAAGGAACTTGAAGCTCTCAACCTGCTTAACTGCAGCCCCGTTGATGAGAATGGGGGAGTGCTCTGTCCTCTTTTTCCTGTAGTCCACAATCATCTACTTTGTCTTGATCACGCTGAGGGAGAGGTTGTTGTCCTGGCACCACACGGCCAGGTGTCTGACCTCCTCCCTATAGGCTGTCTCGTCGTGGTTGGTGATCAGGCTTACCACTGTTGTGTCACTTGCAAACTTAATTGATGGTTTTGGAGTCGTGCCTGGCCGTGCAGTCATAAGTGAACAGGGAGTACAAGAGGGGACTGAGCACGCAACCCTGAGGGGCCCCTGTGTTAAGGATCAGCGTGGCAGATGTGCTGTTACCTAGCCTTACCACCTGGGGGTGACCTGTCAGGAAGTCCAGAATCCAGTTGCAGAGGGAGGTGTTTAGTCCTAGGGTTCTTAGCTTATTGTTGAGCTTTGAGGGCACTATGGTGTTGTACGCTGAGCTGTCGTCAATGAATAGCATTCTCACATAGGTGTTCCTTTTGTCCAGGTGTGAAAGGGCAGTGTGGAGTGCAATAGAGATTGCATCATCTGTGGATCTGTTGGGGCAGTATGCAAATTAGAGTGGGTCTAGGGTTTCTGGGATAATGGGGTTGATGTGAGCCATGACCAGCCTTTCAAAGCACTTCATGGCTAAAGATGTGAGTGCTACGGGTCGGTAGTCATTTCGGCAAAACAAATGTTTTGGACCTAGTCATTGATTTGGGCGTTTAACAGACTGAAAAACTTAGCTGAAGCATTGATTGAAATGAATGCACTTACATCTGTTCTTCTAAAGATTCATGATATGATACAAATGGATGGTGTTAAGCGATAGGTGGGAGGGGTTGAATGGAGCTGAAGGGTGGGACTAATAACAACAAGATTGTTTATTAAGTGTTGTTTATTAGTTTACTCCAATTGTTGGAGGGATGGTAAGGTTTGCGGGGTATAGTAAAGGTATATTCTAAAAAAAAGTGTGTATATGTATGTATATATGTATGTATGTATGAATGTTTCTATATTTATATATATTATTTTTTTCAGATCCTCAGTGAGTGCTTTGCCATGAGGTGCCATGTTGAACTTCCAGTGACCAGTCAGTATGAGGGAGTGTGAGAGTGATGACACCAAATTTAACACACCTGCTCCCCATTCACACCTGAGACCTTGTAACACTAATGAGTCACGTGACACCGGGGAGGGAAAATGGCTAATTGGGCCCAATTTGGACATTTTCACTTAGGGGTGTACTCATTTTTGTTGCCAGCGGTTTAGACAATAATGGCTGTGTGTTGAGTTATTTTGAGGGGACAGCAAATTTAAACTGTTATACAAGCTGTATACTCACTACTTTACATTGTAGCAAAGTGTCATTTCTTCATTGTTGTCACATGAAAAGATATACTCAAATATTTACAAAAATGTGAGGGGTGTACTCACTTCTGTGATATACTGTATATATTTACCCCAAAAATATATGGTGGATTAGAATTTATGCAGAAAATTATATTGATGGAAGCAACAATCTATCCACAATATTAAAGCTGATCCACCCCTTGAAAAAGATTCATGAGAAACTGAACATGACACTGGCTGATAGCTGTGCCTCAGTTCTTGCACAATCTTCCACATTTACAGTAACTTCTGTCTCACAGTTGTCAACAATTGCACAGCTTAAGTACAATTTATAAGCTGGCATAAGAACTGCTAAAAGAGGAAATGCCTTTATCTTTCAACCTCCAGCTCTGAAAGCTGCAGTAGTTCAGCGTCCGTCAGTCTGTTAATCAGTCAGTTAATAGGTCAGTCAGTCTATCCCAGCCCTCCAGAGATGTCCAAAATCACATACAAAACCACCAACTACAGGTACCCTCTCTGGCAGTGCAATATTTTTCTCTCTGGCCCATTGCACAATGTGCAGAATAACATGAGGTTAGCTATAAAACTGCACATGTTTATCTTTGCCCCATGGATTACTAGGAAGTCAGCTGTCTCTCCCCCCCCCCCCCCCCCCCACAAAAAAAATAAATACAAATAATATTTTTGTTTGGGGGGGAGAGTCTTGCTCAGACCTTGCGGGGGCCCAGAAACTGCGGTACGCCACTGACACTAGAGATGGTGCTAAAAGCATCTTTGTTATTATGAGGCATCATGTGTAGATGGGTGAGGGCAAAAGTCAATTTAATAAATTTTTAATGAAAGCTTCTCCAGGATCAGTGGGTCCCCCACGGGACGGTTGAGCTAACGTAGGCTAATTAGCATAAGTAACAAGAACATTTCCCAGGACATAGACATATCGGATATTGGCAGAAAGCTTAAATTCTTGTTAATCTAACTGCCCTGTCCAATTTACAGTAACTATTACAGTGAAATAATATCATGCTATTGTTTCAGGAGTGTGCACAGTTATGAACTTGAAAAGTTAATAACACAATTAGGCAGATTTGGGCAGACTTGATACAAAATGTTGAACAGAAATACAATGGTTCATTGGATCAGTCTAAAACTTTGCACATACACTGCTGCCATCTAGTGGCCAAAATATAAATTGCATCTGGCCTGGAATAATACATTATGGCCTTTCTCTTGCATTTCAAAGATGATGGTACAAAAACAATACAAAGAAACGGTTGGTTTTTCTTTTACCAGATCTAAAGTGCATTGTTCTCCTACATTAATTTCAAATTTCCACAAACTTCAAAGTGTTTCCTTTCAAATGCTATCAAGAATATGCATAGCCTTGCTTCACCGCCTGAGCTACAGGCAGTTGATTTGGGTATGTCATTTTAGGCGAAAATTGAAAAAAATTGTCCGATCTTTAAGAGTTTTTTAAGGCTGTAACACAACAAAATGGTAACTTTCTGAAGGCACTGTATTATTATATAATATACTTTAGATGGTCATGAACGTGTTAACATGGCGCATTCTAAGTTGTTCTTACACATGCTGTATTTGTGTATGCGTGTGATACGTCAAACGACAAATGTCAGGAAATTACTTTGGTAGGGTGTTGACATAAGAAGCACACGCATTTGTACTGTATCGCTTAGTCTCGCTTCCCTTGTGAAATTGACTTCTGTCATGTTTGGATGTTGTGGGGATTTTTTTTACATTTTTTACTTGTGTTGAGTGTGTGCAGTTTGTGTGGCAGGAGAGAGTGATGTCACTAATATCCCTGAAGTGTCCTAGATACACAATTCATGCACCAAATGTCTATTACAAGTTACATTGCAGCTTCGTTCTATATACATGTTTTAGAACGTTTTTTTTATAAAGCTCTTGAATGTCTTCCTCTGAAGGAAGATGTAGTTGAAATGTAGCAATGTCATTTTCGATGATTATTGGTCATTGGTTTGACTTCTGTGCTTGAGTTAATGGTGTTTTGCGGAAATTCTTATATTTTTATTTAAGAGAAATATGAAACATTGGTAGATTTTGGTACCCATGATATCCCTTGTATTCTAAGTTTATTTCTGTTTGTCTAAAACACACACGACAATGAAAAATCAAAGAAAGGATGTTTTACATGTTTATTTATTAGGTAGTAGGATAAGCTATTACAAGCTAAATGACTGTACAGCATGAAAGCCTATATCATACAGTAGGTCCCCTTTAAAACAGCAACAGAATTTCTCTATATCATACAGTAGATCGATTGTAAAAAAAGGTTGAGAGAGACAGGCATGCAATAGAGAGATAGTCTGGATAGTGGGGATGGAGACTGGCTACAAGGACTCAACTGCAGACAAGAGGCCAAGCCCACTACTAAGACAGGAGAAAGAGGGCGGCTGCATCTAATTCTCCACCCTTCTCCTGAAGTGTGCACTTGCACACTCCCTCTCAGAATCAGGACGTAGCCAGAAAGACACACCGAAAGAAAGAGTTCAACTCTAAAACCTATCCAAATGTACAGATGTAGGATTTTAATTTGAGCCAGTTTGCTACAGAAAGAAAATAATCCTGCAGCAAACAGGAAATGTAAATGTTTTGTAGGTGTTGTAACATTTTCTGTAAGGGAAAATCAAGTCTGACATTTCAAACTTCAGAAGCCTTTTTTAAACCTCAAATACACAAGTTTTACATTTCAGGAATGTTCTTCTTGATCAAATTAAGAGGCTACATCTGTAGGTAATCTATATATGCCTAAGTAACACACTCAGGACTCAACATAGCGTTAGTGACTATAAATTTGGTTCCGTTGGCCCGTCCAAAGCACTGCTACTTTATACAGTCTAAAGCCATGTGAGACCCAGAGAGTCAACCAGTGGAAGATACCACAAGAGGGACAAACCATAGAGAAATTATCATTCAATCACAAAAGAAGCTCAGATAAAAATCTATGCACATTTGAATATGAAATCCAAGAAAAATCCATATACAGTATATATTGCTTATAGGAACGATGCAGAATACATACACAAACAATTGATGATTTAAATTGCAGGCGAAAAAAAACATCTAAAATATATGAGGTATGTTTCGGTATTTCTGGACATCCAAAACAAGACATCATCATGGGTTCATTTGGTTGAACCAAGAGACAAATAGAAACATGTGTGTGTGCACAACACACGCAGCATCTCCTCACTGTCACACACACTGCACAGGGTTAGAAGTACTATACAGAAAGGACTAACTCAATCTGAATCGATTGAAGTAAAAACCTAAGACAACTCATCTGATTATGCTGGCGTCGACTTCAAATCGATACAAATAAAAAACATCAGTGCAACAACATGACATGAAATCCCAAACAAAAAAGCTACATATTCATCGCATTACCGACATTATCGAAATATACAGATCATTGGAATACAAAAAACAAACAAATAATAGAAACAACACCAGAGCAGTAAACAACAATTCAACTTGAGACAAAAAAGGAATAAAAAAACAACATTCAAATAAAAAACTATTGGACAAACACATGCTTTTTAAAGTGCAATATAAAGCCTAAGGGATGCGCGAGGTATGGTTTCAGAGTGGGCTTGGTGGTGTAGGGTGGCCATCTTGCCATCTTCTTTCTCAGTATTTAGACCCTGTCGCAGATCACTGTCTCAACGACAAAGGTGTTCTCAAAGTGACGGATGCTATGGCAGTTCCTCGCCTCACGCTTGTTGATGCCTGGAGGAGGGAGAGAAGAATGGAAGAGGTAAGCTTACAAACAGTTTTATGTGTCATGTTCAATGATGTTATACTTATGATCCATAGGGTTTGGGATATCTATGGTGCTATTGCTTTGCTGGGTTACAGAGGTAACTCCCCATATGTCAACATAGTAGGTGCCTAATAACCATTATGGTATCATCCTCTGAAGACTAGATATTGAACAATATAAACAGTTGAGGGGGATCCCACTGCCTACCTCACTGTTACCATGACTACCAGTACCAGCCTCATCGTGGATCAATGTAGTTGCTCGTCAGCCCATATATGTGCTCAGAGGAAGCATGTTACATCAATGCTCTGGTTTTACAACTCGCCAATCACAGAGGCTCAAGGAGCACATCACTACTACGCATCACTTCCTCCCCCACGCACGCTGTCTGATCATTGGACCTGCGTGGTGTGTTGGAAAAATGACTCACATGCACACACACACGATGGTTCTGACATGGTGATCAAGAAGGATCTGTGTGTGGAGGTCACTTAGAACTCATACAGTGGGAGGCAAGCGCCTGGCAGAGCCCACACACTCTCACTCTCTCTCTCTGAGCCAGCACAGGAAGCACCGATATGGACCTGGCCATCTCCGTTTCCTCTGTGATGAGGGGTGTCACCAGACAGTCAGCCAGCCCATGGATTCAGACTGACTCAGTGACTACTGTGAAACACACAACCCTTTGTTCTCCTCTCCTCTGTGCAGGACAGGAAGAGCCTAACTGATGACCTAGTACTTACATGCATCTCATGTTGACAAGGACATCTGTGTGTGAAATGTGTGTGAAAGTGTATGTGGATGTGTGAGACAGAAGGAACAACGATGTGTTGTTGGTGTGTGTGTGTGTTGTACTTACGTCGACGTGCGTCGCGTCGGCGTTTGAGGCGGTAGGTGTCTTTGCCGTAGCAGAGCCGGTGGATGAAGGGCCCCAGCGGTCTCATGTTCCTCACCCTCCCCGTCACCACCATCTCCTCCTGGATAATGTAGGTCTGGGGCAGATAAGTCCCCTTCTATTGGAGAGGGAGAGAAACACAAACACATACATTAGTACAGGGATCATCAACTAGATTCAGCCACTAAACTGATTTTTATTGAGCGGATGGTCGGGGGGCCCGGAACATAATTACAAATCATATGTAGACTGTAAATTGACCACAAGAATCCCAAACAGATTTAATGTTTGACTAAAACAATCATTTCAAACCTTGCTTACATTTGTATACGATAATGTCATGTCTCTCTATTATACATGGGACTACTTAGGAACAGACTACTTAAATTAAAATACTTGGAGCTGATTTCCTGTTTTTTTTTTATTACTGTATACAAAGTTCGGCCCGCGGACCGCCAGTTGGAAACCCTCCCGTTAGTACAATGCCCTTCACAGGACAGGCTGTCCCTCTGATGGACAGCCACACACATAAACAGTTTTCCTCTGACAGACCTAACCCAGATACAACACAATAGCGTACCTTGACGTTGACCAGCAGCTCCCAGAGGTTCCTTGGTGGCATGACCAGGGTGGTGTTGAGCTCAATCACGTAACACTTGTCCAGGGCAATGTCATGGTACACAGTCAGACCCTGGAATTAGAAATGACAACAAAACATGAATCATGTTTTTTTTATTAAAAAAATAAATAAACTTTTGTTCATTTAGTAATTATTTTCTTAACTCTATTTTCTTAAAACTGCATTGTTGGTTAAGGGCTTGTAAGTATGCATTTCACAGTAAGGTCTACATGTGACAAATACAATTAGATTTTTATTTTCACTCCAGTATGCTAACTAACAGAAAATATCACATAAAACGTTCATTGCCTTATAGACCACTGACCCTAATAGACATGTCCTCCAGAATCCTATTCTCATATGTATACCAATGGGCGAGCATTTGGACACAAAATGGCCACCTTGTATCACACTACACAATGAGTGTGTGGGACAGGCATAGGGATGACTTACCCTCTGGAAGTCATGGATGATGTCTGCGGGGTCGCTCCCTCCGAAGTGGGGCACGGGCACGCTGATCTGCTCGTAGTTGTCATCCAGGTAGATGCCCACGTTCTCCTCCAGCTCCTGTCTGCCGTGCAGGGGGGCGTACACAGAGTCCTCATACAGAACCCTGCAGTGGAACAGGCTGTCCTCAGGAATCTAGAACACACAGAGGGAGAACAGAGCAGAACAGGGTTAGTATAGTCATGGGGATATCCATCTGTGGTATATCTATAGCATGCATCATTTCTTCAGTCAGAACCAATCTGTCTGTATGATTGAACATGTGAGGTATGATGTAATAGTAGCTACTACTGGCAGTTGTACAGTAGTATAGTGTAGTATAAAGTAGTATAGTTGTAAGGTAGTATGAAAAAATAGTATAATATCTGACTTGTGGTATAAAATAGGAGGTACTAGTGGTAGTTGAATAGTGGAGTGCAGAGTGGTGCAGTATAGTAGTTTACCTGTTGTATGAAGTAGTACCGGTAGACGTATATGGAGGCCAGCACCAGTCCTGACATGAAGACCACCAGGCCAAAGGTGAGACAACACAGCCCGTTCAGATGAGACTGCTTTGGCCTCAGGGGAAGAACCAGCTCCTCCTGGAGAAAGAAACAATACACAGGTCAGACCTACAGGCCAATGTCAGATACAATTATTAAACTTAAGAGTTAATTAATCAAATGGCCAACCAGACTATTTACATTGCCCCCGCCCCCGTTTTTACCGCTACTTGTTGTTTATTATCTATGCTTAGTCACTTTACCGCTACCTAGATGTACAAATTACCTCAACTAACCTGTACCCCCGCACATTTACTCGGTACTGGTACCTCTTTTTTGTTATGCAATTTTATTGTGTTACTTTTTATTTTATTTTTTACTTTAGTTTATTTAGTAAATATTTTCTTAACTCTATTTCTTGAACTGCATTGTTGGTTAAGGGCTTGTAAGTAAAGCATTTCACAATAAGGTCTACTACACCTGTTGTAGTCAGCGCCTGTGACAAATAAAATTTGATTCATCAGCAAGATGCTCCCACTATGTTTCCGTTTCACTCAATGTTGGTGGTAATAGATAAGCAGATAGTCACATTGATCAGAGCAGAAATAAATCTGTTTTATAATATAGGCTGAAGGCTAGAGATGCTGAAGATGCCTTGTCATCCCAACTGCCCACCCCCAGTCTCTCAGCCCTACCGTCAATCTGTTTGCTATTAGCGACACACTACTCGCCACCTAGAAACGGTACCCACACACAGTTGCTAGGGACTATGGAGGATCAAAAGGGATGAGGCAGATTGCGTTGTGCTTGCCGAGTGATGGCGAGGGAGGCTGTCACGGTTGTCTGGGAGTTCTATTCTTAGGACTCGACTTCCACATGCCCTACTTGTAGCTGTGACAGCGTTACATCACACACACCTCCAGTGGGAGGGAGTGATCACAGTGATTGCGTGGAAGTGGAATCTCAAGCCAGATTTGGTATTAATAATCCTTATACACACACACATACAGATTTGGTATCCACACGTCTCCTTTGCGAGCATCCCCTGTCTCCCACCTCCCTACATGACGTCAAAATCATAACCATGTCATTCATTTGAGGTACACGATCTCACACCTTCAGATTGGGACTTGCCAAACACAGATGTATACTGAACAAAAATATATAAATGCAACCATTTCAAAGATTTGACTGAGTTAAAGTTCATATAAATAAATCAGTCAATTTAAATAAATGCATTAGGGCCTAATCTATGGATTTCCCATGACTAGGCAGGGGTGCAGCCATGGGTGGGCCTGGGAGGAAACTTGGGATGGGGAGCCAGGGCCAGCCAATCAGAATGAGTTTTACATACAGAAATATAAGTGGCCTTTCATTGTCCCCAGTACAAAGTGCACCTGTGTAATGATCATGCTGTTTAATCAGCTTCATGTTATGCCACACCTGTCAGGTGGATGGATTGTCTTGGCAAAGCAGAAATGCTCACTAACGGGGATATAAAAAAAAAACGTATGCACAACATTTTAGAGAAATAAACTTATTGTGCATATGGAAACTAAAAGGGATTTTTTTTTCAGCTCATGAAACCAACACCTTAAACGTTGCGTTTATATTTCTGTTCAGTGTAGTTCTACGTCAGATCTAGATTCGATCTTACTTGAGCTAACTAATCTGACTAGCAAAATACAGCCTAATTTCTAGAGCCTAGAAACTCACATCAATTTTGGGGTCATAATCAAGTCAATGTTGACCATTTCTGAATCTGATGGATGAGGGTAGAGTTATCTAGCTCCTACAGTTGCTTAGATTAACAGTTCAACTGCAAAGCTGTAAATGCATGGATTCTGTCACTTGCAGAAATACAATTTAATGTTCAGCATAAGTTTCAGATTTACTATGAATTGTATTAGCCTGCCTGACAATATCCCATCTAGGTGCACTCTAATGACAGACAGACCTATAACTGTGATGTCAGTGCTAACATATTGAGCAGCTTCATATAGACACAACAGTGTGGGAGGCTTTCTATGCAAATGCAGTATGGCCACCCTTTTAGCAGCTCCCTGACAGCTGTAACCAAATGTATATTTCTTATGACTCTCTCAACAAGTGTCACTTCCTTTCCTCATCTCCTTTATCCGATTTAAAAGAAGAGAACAGATGAAAGCCAACCAAAGTATGACTTTCTTCTAGCATATTGCACCTGGGAAGTATTTTTAGATCAGTGCAGACTGCATAGATGAGGGCAATGACACAAGGAAAGGAAATCCCACTACACTATTGAAATACATGCACCCTTATTTCTAAAAACAGCCCAACTGCGCAGGTGCCCCTTACGCGCTGCCTGCTGGATTTGCTTGGGAAAAACACCTCGGTGACGTAACCATAACGCAGCGATAACGTCCCCATTTGTTTGCACAATTTACAGACTGTCGAGAAGATTCAACTTCCCAATATCAACCTAATAACGTGTTGTCTTGGAAGTTTTAGATAAACATAGTAATTGCTCGAGTAGCATGGTCTAGGATAGCCAGCCTACGATTCGTGGTTACGTCTGCTACACACCGAGTTATCTGCAGTGTCCCCAGCTAGCCTCACAAGGTGACGTAATGTCAACATCCTCCGGCTTCGCTGGCTAGCTTGTATCGATTTTAAAAGGTTAGGCTACTTTGTATGCGTGTTTCCAGCGCTTTCACAGCAGCAGTGTATAATTTCTAGTAACAGTAGTAGTAACACATGATACTGTAACAGTAGCCTAAATGATATCGTGATAGTCTACTATGCAAATTAGTCTACAACTGATGTTATGGGCTCTTTTGGACTTTAATATATTTTGCAATTTACATCAACGCAATCATTAGGCTACATGAACAAATAGTGAACGATTGAACTATAACGCAAATAAGAAAACATAGCCCTGATATAATCTAATTATTGCATTGGTCAGCAAAACATCCCTATTTTTACCCCAATCAGTCAATACATCATGGAACAAAGAAAAGAGACGCTGAACTCACGTGTTCATAGGGCATGAGAATCTCGGCTTTGTCTCCATCGAGCTCCTTCTCTGGTTTCTGCGCCGTGATCGGCTGGAAAGTTATCTTCACCATCTTTGTATGTTTTATCTTTTTCACTACACTGACTTCCTCATTCGACACTGGTAGATTATATAGTTGCACTGTTCTCTCGCCCCCGTCGTATCAGGCTCCTCTCTGACCTCAGATGAGCGTAGCTGTGACGAACAATTCTGTGTAGGACTCGGAAAAAAATCAGACCCCAATCGCTTTTCAAAGTAAGAGTCGACATCCATATGGCTTGATCAACATGTTGCTTTTATTAACCTGTTTTCGATGTTATTATGTTTTATAATCATTTTATTGATGTTTGTATCGATATTTCTGGACTAAAAACAATTTTGCACCTGAATTCACTGCATGAATTCGATTCAGAAATAGGGGTTTATTTGCGAGATTCGTTCAGGGACTTTTATTTTGAAGTTTTGCACCAGATATGGGTATAACTTCCTTATCTTATTTTTATCGTTTTTTCTCTGCTGATTTTCCTCAATAGGCTCTGATATTCCGGAAGTCTATAATGATACTCATATACAGGAGTGATACTCAAATTATCTCTTTATTGACGGGAAATTGGATATGTGAGAGTATGTGAATGTAACCACACATTTATAATCAGGGGTTCCCAACCAAGGGTACTAGGACCCTTGGGGGTACTCTGCCCATCCACAGGGGTACTTGAGAAGACTCTTGAGACCACAGGCTTACTGGTAAAATACACATGAGGGGGTACTTTAGGGGAACTCCGGGCAGAGCAAAATTCAGTTGGTATAGTAACTGATAAAGGTACACTGACCTAAGCTATATAAGGTGTGATGTCACACTGTGGAAAAAGTTGTGGTAACACTTTATTTGGTTTAAGGGCTGTTTTATTCTTATAAAGGCCATATCGTATGTGCATCTTCCTACTGAGCAGTAATGAACTATTCATATGAGATAATAACAACCTCTCTAGCAGTGTATGAGATGTCTGTATGTCTGTCAGATCTGTATAGAGGAATAGAGCACAAATGGAGAGAAAACAATATTATCTAAAATTAATTGTACACTTCTCAATAAACAGAAGCATGGATGGAGCCCATGTGCCCAAGGATGGACAGGCCTACAGTAGACTACAGTGTAGATAAGACATTCCTTTAGCCTATTCAAGACTGAAATAGGACTGGAATGAAATGTGGCACATTTTCCAATACAAACTTGGCCTAAATGACTACAGACCTGTAGCACTCACATCCTCTGTAGCCATGAAGTGCTTTGAAAGGTTGGTAATGGCTCACATCAACACCATTATCCCAGAAACCCTACACCCACTCCAATTTGCATACTGCCCCAACTGATCCACAGATGATGCAACCTCTATTGCACTCCACAATGCCCTTTCCCATCTGGACAAAAGGCCTTACTGAAGACAAACAATAATGTTAACTTTCACTGCTATGCGGATGACACACAGCTGTACATTTCAATGAAACATGGTGAAGCCCCAAAATTGCCCTCGCTAGAAGCCTGTGTTTTCAGACATAAGGAAGTGGATGGCTGCAAACCTTCTACTTTTAAACTCGGACAAAACAGATGCTTGTTCTAGGTCCCAAGAAACAAAGAGATCTTCTGTTGAATCTGACAATTAATCTTAATGGTTGTACAGTTGTCTCAAATAAAACTGTGAAGGACCTCGGTTACTCTGGACCCTGATCTCTCTTTTGAAGAACATATCAAGACTGTTTCAAGGACAGCTTTTTTCCATCTTCGTAACATTGCAAAAATCAGAAACTTTCTGTCCAAAAATGATGCAGAAAAATGAATCCATGCTTTTGTCACTTCTAGGTTAGACTACTGCAATGCTCTACTTTCCGGCTACCCGGACCCGCAAACTCGGTCTCAACCTTTAAGTCTTTACTGAAGACTCATCTCTTCAGTGGGTCATATGATTGAGTGTAGTCTGGCCCAGGAGTGTGAAGGTGAACGGAAAGGCTCTGGAGCAACGAACCGCCCTTGCTGTCTCTGCCTGGCCGGTTCCCCTCTTTCCACTGGGATTCTCTGCCTCTAACCCTATTACAGGGGCTGAGTCTTTGGCTTACTGCTGCTCTTTCATGCCGTTCCTAGGAGGGGTACGTCACTTGAGTGGGTTGAGTCACTGATGTGATCTTCCTGTCTGGGTTGGCGCCCCCCCTTGGGTTGTGCCGTGGCGGAGATCTTTGTGGGCTATACTCGGCCTTGTCTCAGGATGGTAAGTTGGTGGTTGAAGATATCCCTCTAGTGGTGTGGGGGCTGTGCTTTGGCAAAGTGGGTGGGGTTATATCCTTCCTGTTTGGCCCTGTCCGGGGGTATCATCGGATGGGGCCACAGTGTCTCCTGACCCCTCCTGTCTCAGCCTCCAGTATTTATGCTGCAGTAGTTTATGTGTCTGGGGGCTAGGGTCAGTTTGTTATATCTGGAGTACTTCTCCTGTCTTATCCGGTGTCCTGTGTGAATTTAAGTATGCTCTCTCTAATTCTCTCTTTCTTTCTCTCTCTCGGAGGACCTGAGCTCTAGGACCATGCCTCAGGAATACCTGGCATGATGACTCCTTGCTGTCCCCAGTCCACCTGGCTGTGCTGCTGCTCCAGTTTCAACTGTTCTGCCTGCGGCTATGGAATCCTGACCTGTTCACCAGACGTGCTACCTGTCCCAGGCCTGCTGTTTTCAACCTTCTAGAGACAGCAGGAGTGGTAGAGATACTTTTAATGATCGGCTATGAAAAGCCAACTGACATTTACTCCTGAGATGCTGACTTGCTGCACCCTTGACAAATACTGTGATTATTATTATTTGACCATGCTGGTCATTTATGAACATTTGAACATCTTGGCCATGTTCTTTTATAATCTCCACAGCCAGAAGAGGACTGGCCACCCCTCATAGCCTGGTTCCTTCCTCGGTTTTGACCTTTCTTGGGAGTTTTTCCTAGCCAACGTGCTTCAACACCTGCATTGCTTGCTGTTTGGGGTTTTAGGCTGGGTTTCTGTACAGCACTTTGAGATATCAGCTGATGTACAAAGGGCTATATAAATACATTTGATTTGATTTGATGGCAAGCAGTACCGGAGTGCCAAGTCTTGGACAAAAAGGCTTCTCAACAGTTTTTACCCCCAAGCCATAAGACTCCTGAACAGGTAATCAAATGGCTACCCGGACTATTTGCATTGTGTTTGCCCCCCCAACCCCTCTTTTTACGCTGCTCCTACTCTCTGTTTGTCATATATGCATAGTCTTGTACATACTACCTCAATTGGGCAGACCAACCAGTGCTCCCGCACATTGGCTGACCGGGCTATCTGCCTTGTGTCCCGTCACCCACCACCCGCCAACCCCTCTTTTACGCTACTGCTACTCTCTGTTCATCATATATGCATAGTCACTTTAACCATATCTACATGTACATACTACCTCAATCAGCGTGACTAACCGGTGTCTGTATGTAGTCTCACTACTTTTATAGCCTCGCTACTGTATATAGCCTGTCTTTTTACTGTGGTTTCATTTCTTTACCTACCTATTGTTCACCTAATACCTTTTTTGCACTATTGATTATAGCCTGTAAGTAAGCGTTTCACTGTAATTATTGTATTCGTTGTATTCGGCGCACATGACAAATAAACTTTGATTTGATTTAATGTCCCATTCTGTTAATTGTGTTGGATTGGGTTGGAATTGGCCTCAACTTTGGACAGCATATGCAATGGCCCACAATTAAACTTGAAATACACGTAAAGGTGACTAATGACATACCATGAGAATTGTCTGTGACTGTTGCAAGAGGCTAATGGCATTTGGCAATTGGTTGTGACGAGGCTAAGTGCTTGTTTGAGTTGTAAGGTATGGTGAGTAGGCCTACGATATAAAACATTTATAGGGCACATTCAAAATGATCTTTTAGGTATTTTTTTACTTAGCCTTTTATATTTGCTAATTCAATAAATATTGGTTTTATGTGTTAAGTAAAGTTATAGGCCTATAATGCTGTTTTTAAAGTTGACGATAAAATACTGTCTCTTTGCTATTTATTATCATCATTTCATTCCATCTCTTTCAAAACATATTGGTCTCAGGAGCACTACTAGAATGGTGGGTTATGAAATAATAAACTATTTCGGGCCGGGACACAAACCAAAGAATAGCCCTCTTACGGTCGAGCCAAGTCCTCTCTCTCTCTCTCTCTGCCGACAACTGCCATAGCGCTAAGAGGACAAAATGCTAGACCAGCGATTGGCTGATTCGCATTGCGCTCAACAATCTTCTGCTCGCGTAGTCAGCCCCTCTATTCATATGTAAATTGGGTGAGGCGTTATAAATACCTACTACTGGCACTATCGTTGCGCTTGAGGCTGCATAACAAATCAAGTGCCCGTCTGCACAAGTACAGTTTGGCTTTGTTTGCAACAGGGACCGGAGGCCATCTGTCCCATTCACGGTGTGTAACGGTCGTGTGGATTTATCAACCCTCCGTTTTTGGCAGTGTCTGGGTTAAACTTCTCCAACATGGCCCCCACTCCCAATAATAAAAACGGACTGAGAAGAGACGAGGGTGAATACTATGGCATTAAAGTGGACAGAAAGGTAGGCCAAAGTATCGCTGATTGTTGTGTATTGAGTGTTATTTAGTGTAACTTAATATAATTTATTCATGTGCGGTCAATGTTTGGTTTTTTTTCAGACCAGAAAACCGTTGGTTGAGAAAAAGAGACGGGCTCGCATCAATGAAAGTTTGCAAGAACTCCGAGTTCTGCTCGCAGACACAGATGTACGTTTTTGCACATTTTATGTCACGTTATCTGACACTCTCCTTCTCTTTGTGTAGCCTATTGTCGTTACATTGTAAACCAGTTATTTACATTTGATCAATCTGACATTCACAGTTACAATTAAAGATGGAGAACGCCGAAGTGCTGGAGATGACTGTGAAACGAGTGGAGAGTATCATTCAAAGCCGAGCACAAGGTAAGATAGGCCCATATGCTAGGTTTATGCACGCGATGGTATTATGCACGTGGACATTTCATACAACTAGTGGAAAGTAGTGTGTTGGCCTACATATGTAGGATCTTAATTTAAGACAGTTTGCTACAGCAGGAACATAATCCAGCGGCAACAGGAAATGTGAATTATGTGGATTATAATTAATGGACATTTTTGTAGAGGTTGATTCAAGTCTGAAATTTCAAAGCGTTAATAACAAACTTCAGAAGCCGTTTTAAACCTCAAATACACAGCATGTGTTACATTTCATGCATTGCAGTAATGTTCTCCTGCAACAGGGTGATAAAATTAAGATTGTTATAAATGTACCTTTCTGTCTGTGCTTTGTCAGAGGTGGACACTGTGAACCGGGAAGCACGCGAAAGGTTTGCTGCGGGCTACATCCAGTGCATGCATGAGGTGCACACCTTCGTGTCCAACTGCCCTGGAATTGACGTGACCATTGCGGCAGAGCTCTTGAACCACCTCCTCGAATGTATGCCCCTAAACGACGAGGACAAATTCCAGGTGATGATCCAAGATATCATGACAGACTGCTCCACTAACAGTAACAGCACTTGGCCCAGTTCTGAGGGCATATACGCAGCACTGGTCTCCCCTGGGGGAAAGAGCATCTCCAGCGGCAGCTCCTCAGCCCTCTCCCCGGCGCCCTCCACTACCTCCAGCGATGACCTGTGCTCGGATCTGGAGGAGACTGACTCTGAGCAGAACCACATCTCTGTGGACGCTGAGAACCAGGATGTTCTGAACATGCCCACAGCGGCTTATTCCGAGTCCATGTGGAGACCCTGGTAGAGCCCCAAATGAGGCCTACAACTGTCCTGTACTAGAGGAATAGCCTGCAATAGTTCTTGTATATTGGGTTTTATTCTGTAATGCTGAAGATCAAATTCCTTGGAATGTTGTTAGGCTGTTGGATGAGAGATTTTGTAGGACTAGCATGTGAAGTGGGACACTATAACTTCACTTGGCAATGCAAAGTGTTGCAAATAGGCTAGAGGTGGCATCATTTTAAAAAGCTCTTTTTGTATTTGAACCATTCTAATAATGTGTTTGAACAACTAATAAGTATTCAAGCTATTTAATGAATTAATTGAATGTGATAGTTCAACTTTTAATAATTCCACATTGTTATAGATCTGAGATGTCTTTTTGCCAGATATAGGTGGTTTATTTACCTTCAGTGAAGGGAGGGTACAGTAGGCCTGAATGCAGATGTAAATATGTAATTGTTAATAGTATGGCTGTATAGAAAATAACCTGTCCCATTAAACCACACATAGTAATGTGTAAATTATTTTATATGTTTAGGTTGAGGAAAATAAATGTTGTAACATTAGTCTGTAACATTGTAATAACACCGTGTTTGTGCCTGATTATGTCATGTCCATATCTCATTTCAGACATAAATTGTCAAACACTGACTTAGTTAATTTTATTAAAAGCATTTTCTCTTCATATTGGACTCAGTTTATCCTATTTATTCTAAACAAAAATATAAACGCAACATGCAACAATTGCAGAGATTTGACTGAGTTACAGTTCAGTTACAGTTCATTTAATGAAATCAGTCAATCAGTGGTGCAGCCATGGGTGGGCCTTGGAGGGCATAGGCCCACCCACTGGGGAGCCCGGCCCAGCCAATCGGAATGAGTTTTTCCCCACAAAAGGGCTCCCTCAAAACTTGAGACATCTGTGGCATTGTGTTGGGTGACAAAACTTCATATTTTAAGGTGGCCTTTTATTGTCCCCAGCACAAGGTGCACTTGTGTAATGATCATGTTTTTAAAAATAGCTTCTTGATATATCACACCTGTCAGATGGATGGATTATCTTGTCAAAGGAGAAATGCTCACTAACAGGAATGTAAACACATTTCTGCACAACATTTTAGAGAAATAAAATATTGTTCTTATAGAAACTTTATGGGATTTTTTATTTCAGCTCATAAAATATGGGACCAACACTTGACATGTTGGGTTTATATTTTTGTTCAGTGTACTTAGCTGTGAAGAATTGAACACAAAGTAATGGACTATCGATCCATTCAAGGAAGTCTACTGCATAGCACACTTCTAAAACAGGGAGCAGAAATGGCAAAAATGATTGCCTGCTAAACTCAATCAGTCATTCCACAGTAATCACATTTCAGCTTTACACTGGTAGCATTGTTTTTAAGATCTGAATCATACATGAACATTTCTATGCCATTTGTGTGTGAAGGTAGGCTTGGAAGTTTTAATTTAGTCCTATTTTAGCACAGCTGGGCCAGTGGGCCATTATGAGGTGAGAATGTCTGCCTTGGGGCTTCTCTACAATGCAGTGAGATCTGACAGCTGGTTAATTTGATGGCTGGGCCTTCATTGATATTCTGACAGCTTTGATTCCTTGAAATATGCCAAGGAGATGTCAATATCATGAGATGTTAGTTCACCGCGAGGTTGTGTGGGGTAATATAAGAAACGTAAAGTGAGCCATCCCACTCCCTATTTATTTCTGGTTCATATCCAGACAATGAACTAAGCAGACCAGACACAGAGAGCCACCCTGAAGAAGACCAGAACTGTGACCTTTTTTTCCCAACGGTTAACGACCTAGACTCCAAGTAAGACATCTTTATTTATCCACCATCTTTGATAATATGATCTCAGATAATATGACCTCCCGTTCAGTCAAAATTAGAAAGCACTAGCACGTGTTGTAATCTTTGAAGAAGTATACTGTTTGAGCATGAAATATCTCAACAGACCCCCAACAGCCCACCACAGATACCTACACTGAATATGAAAGCGCTTCTCCTCGGGTTCAGTGGACGACCTAGTGGCACCTTGGAAGTTTCTCTGATGTCCCTAAGTGTCACTTCTGACACCTCCATATACTAGCAACGTCTCAACTCCCACCAACATAAACATGTTAAGACCCTGTTATTCCTCTCTTAGTTTTCCAAACCACAGACGATAAACAATGTTTTTCTAAAGACTATTTCGTTATTCCAATGATAATTGTTCTTCTCATTTTATAATCGAATACATATTCATGCATGATGTGAAAAAAAGTCTAAAGATAAGTTATAATGCCATTTCATTAGCCTATACGCAACGTTCAGTAAATTATATGGCTCATTTGCAAGAGTACCCTAGCTAGCGTTTAAATAATACACATCAACAATCCAACACCTTCTCTATAACATATAGCCTAGCCAAGGTGACTATAATGAATTGGATGAATTGTATATTAATTCTCTACCTGAAATCCACATTATTAGGAGACATTCACAGACTGTTTGTTGTCAGTTTACGATGTAGCCGACTCCAGATTAGCGGAACCCCAGAGGTGACCATCACCGCAGGAGGGAAACTGTCCAGATTCACACCTGATCATCAAATTGGGAGAGGTGCGAACGGCGAGGCATGTGAATGACCGTGGCCGCTTTGATCCAAGCTACTAAAAGCCCTGCAAAAATCTTTCCAACTCTCCCACTGTCTGTCTGCCTTCCTGTCCAGTTTCCACTGATAACATCTAGCCATGGGCTTTTGGTCGCGAGCATTAGGATTTTATTTTTACCCTCTCCTCTTACATTTTTAGGCAAATCGGAATGAAATGTTCTATACTGCAGGAAAAGGTGGAATAACTAACATGCGGTGGTTAACAGCCCTATTTTGGCTGATAGGCCTATTTTGAAATGCCATTCAATTCGAACAGTTAGTGAAGTGAGCATATGGCCAATCATTTCACCAACCGTCCATTTTCTGTAAATGCTAAAGTCATTCAGGTCCTCCCAAATAAAGAACGTGCCATTAATGGTCCATTACACCATCTACCGAAATTAACCTAATTAATTAAGCTGTTGGCATCAGAAGGAGAACTTGCTGGGATATCCTTCAATATTGATCGTATTTTCACTGAAAGTATTTCCACAATGGCCTTATCCTGAATACACACAAACACGAAAAAGGTATCCTAACATATGTCATGAAATAAATGTATGTTACCAACTTGATTTTATTACATTTATGTCAGATTATTGTGTTTTCATAAAGAGTAGGCTAGAAGCGTAAATATATTTAAATGTTCAAATGTTTGACTTTTATTTCGAAACATTAACACATTAACACAGCCAATGTGTTTACACTTTTTAAAGTGACTATCCAACAACACAAGAAATACAGACATACAGAGACATACAAGACCCACTGTAAAGAAATCATTAGGAAAAAATGCAGGTAGACAATGTGTGTTTCCAGTGCTTAAAATAAAAAAATATAAAAAAATTAGACAAAGGAGGAGTCCTGACAAATGCTTAGACCCAATAACTATCCCAGCCATATTACAATGCAGAAAGTGTTGCTACTACCGTGTGCTCTTAAACACTGTTTCAAGGCCAGCAAGCCTGATAGCTTATAACAGGATGCTTTGTGTTTGGGAAAGCTGATCCTAGAACAGTGTTATAGGACACTCTTTCCTGAAAGCTTGGTCAAAACATCAATAACAGGCTAGAAAGAAAATGGTGAACAAAAAGCACCTTCTCTATAAGCCTCCCCTACCAACTGTACTCTTTAGTCAGCCAATACACTGTACTATGAACCCTGTAAATTAAACCTTTCAAAAACAAAAACATTATCAAATCAAATCAAATTGTATTGGTCACATACACATGGTTAGCAGATGTTAATACGAGTGTGGCAAAATGCTTGTGCTACTGGTTCCGACAGTGCAGTAATATCTAACAAGTGATCTAACAATCCCCAACAACTGCCTAATACATACAAATCTGAAAGGGGTAAATGAGAATATGTACATATAGATATATGGATGAGTGATGGCCGAACGACATAGGCAAGGTGCAATAGATGGTATAACATACAGAATATACATATGATATGAGTAATGTAAGATATGTGTAAACATTATTTAAGTGGCATTATTTAAAGTGGCATTGTTTAAAGTGACTAGTGATCCATTTGTTAAAGTGGCCAGTGATTGGGTCTCAATGTAGGCAGCAGCCTCTGAGTTAGTGATTGCTGTTTAGCAGTCTGAAGGCCTTGAGATAGAAGCTGTTCTTCATTCTCTCGGTCCCAGCTTTGATGCACCTGTACTGACCCTGCCTTCTGGATAGTAGCGGTGTGAACAGGGAGTGGCTCGGGTGGTTGTTGTCTTTGATTATCTAGGGTAGTAGTTTGCCCCCGGTGATGCGTTGTGCAGACCACACCACCCTCTGGAGAGCCTTGCGGTTGAGGAAGGAGCAGTTGCCGTACCAGGCTGTGATACAGCCCGACAGGATGCTCTCGATTGTGGATCTGTAAAAATTAGTCAGGGTTTTGGGTGACAAGCGAAATTTCTTCAGTCTCCTGAGTTTGAAGAGGTTGAAGAGGCACTGTTGCACCTTTTTCACCACACTGTCTGTATGGGTGGACCATTTCAGTTTGTCGTTGATGTGTACACCGAGGAACTTAAAACTTTACACCTTCTCCACTGCTGTCCCTTCGATGTGGATAGGGAGGTGCACACTGCTGTTTCCGGAAGTCCATGATCATCTCCTTTGTTTTGTTGACGTTGAGTGAGAGGTTGTTTTCCTGACACCACCCTCCGAGTGCCCTCACCTCCTTCCTGTAGGCTGTCTAGTTGTTGTTGGTGATCAAGCCCACTACTGTTGTGTCGTCTGCAAACTTGATGATTGTGTTGGAGGTGTGCATGGACACGCAATCGTGGGTGAACAGGGAGTACAGGAGGGGGCTGAGCACGCACCCTTTTGGGGCCCCAGTGTTGAGGGTCAGCGAGGTAGAGATGTTGTTTCCTACCTTCACCACCTGGGGGCGGTCCATCAGAAAGTCCAGGACCCAATTGCACAGGCCGGGGTTGAGACCCAGGACCTCCAGCTTAATGATGAGCTTGGAGGGTACTATGGTGTTGAATGCTGAGCTGTAGTCAATGATCAGCATTCTTACATAGGTATTCCTCTTGTCCAGATGGGATAGGGCAGTGTGCAGTGCGATGGCGATTGCATCATCTGTGGACCTGTTGGTGCGGTATGCAAACTGAAGTGGGTCTAGCGTGGCCGGTGAGGTGGAGGTGATCATTGACTAGTCTTTCAAAGCACTTAATGATGACAGAAGTGAGTGCTACGGGGTGGTAGTCATTTAGTTCAGTTATCTTTGCCTTCTTGGGTACAGGAACAATGGTGGCCATCTTGAAGCATGTGGGGACAAAAGACTGAGATAGGGAGTGATTGAACATGTCAGTAAACACACCGTAAACACATGTATATTGGTCCTAGTTCTCTTATGCTGGTTTCTTCCTATATTTATATTGTGAGACTCAGAACATAGAAACACATATACTGTACATATGCTTTCCTAGCAGATATTATTATCTGGTATAAAAATAGAGTATCTCTTTGAAACCATTGGGGGTAAAAAAACATTTCACCAACCATTTACCGATGCTTCAAATTATATTTATTTTTCTCATATTGAGAGACAGTTGAAAAACAGCAAGTCCACTACATATTCTTGGCTACCATCAACACAAAAACAAGACTATAAGTCTTAAACTTCAGTGAAAGTATTACTTTTAATCAGTGAAACAACACAGGAAAAGAGATGGATGGAATTGAAAGAACAGTGTTTTGCACACACTGGAACTCACCCATTTGACATTTTAGTAATTTAGCAGACGCTCGTATCCAGAGTGACTTACAAAAGGAATTAGGGTTAAGTGCCTTGCTCAAAGGCACCTCGATAGATTTTTCACCTAGTCGGCTCGCCGATACAAACCAGAGACCTTCGGTTACTGGCCGAGTGCTAGGCTACCTGCCCACCGCTAGGTTACCTGCCTAACCTCAATCTCATCTTATTTTTCTCTCTCTCACACATTCACACACAGAAAATGAATTGACCAGGTGGGCCGTTGGTCTCTCAGGCTGTAGCAGAGTTTCCATACGGTTTAGCTGGTTGTGGAAAAGGTGTGTACCACCAGCAGGACACATGCAGTACTAGATAGTCCAATATGGTAATTCCCTGGTCAGGGACAGCTGTTGGTCTGAGGGTGGGACCCGGTCAATAATTGATGTCGCTTGAGAACGAGTCTTGGGAGGAAGTGCTGATGTTACAATCAACAGCTGAGGGTGGATTCAGGGTGTGGATGTGGCTATGATGATCCAAGGCCAGAAGAGGGACAAGGGCAGGTGTCTGTGTTTAAGGGCTCCTCGCCGGGCTTCCTGGAGGGGCTGACCTCGCCTGTCTCAGTCCCTGTGTCTCCCATGTCTAGGTCAGGCTGCTCCTCAGACATCACTGACTCTGGAGCATCCTCCTCAAAGCACACACAGGCCTAAACAAAACAACAACACACACACATTTCTGTTAGTTAATGTTAGACTTGCTTTTGACAAACGTGAATGACTGCCCATAGTATAAAAGAGAGAGTAAGAGAGAGTGAAAGAAGGAGAAAGAGAAAAAGAAAGGAAGAGAGTGATTGTGAAAAAGAGAGGGAGGAAAGAGAGAGGAAGAAAAAGAGAGAGCGTTAAAAGTGAAAGCAATAGAGCGAGAGAGCCGTAAAGAGAAAGAGAGAGCTCACCTTGACGTCCATGACCTTGGGCAGCCCTCCACTCCTCATCCAGGGGTAGACCTCTACCAGTTCCCTCTGCTGCTCCCCAGTGAAGCACGGCTGACTCTTCTGCATCCCACGCAGCCTCTCTCTGTCCTCTCTGAGCAACCTCTCGATGCCCCTGAGTAGGCCAAGGGACATACACACTCAGTATTCTGAACCATGGGACCTATGTCACCAGGGAAAAGATACTCAAACAGTAAGAATACTATTGGACATACAGGTAATTGGGTATTGGGCATTAGGGTGTCAGGAAAGGTAGGTCTGGTTAGTGGTTGAAAAATGTGTATTTGGTATGAGGGAGTCATGGGTATCAGATGACAATTTGATATACTTGATCTTCATGGTTAACTAGATTGGGTGTCTGGTACCTGGAGAGTTTAAGAAACCACACATTTCCTCTCAATCCACCTTGTCTAACAACTGTGGGTCTTTGTGTGAAAGCCCCATCTGGTGGACATAAGTCAGAACTGCAATTTTACTTTAATATTAGCAAAGCTTTTAACACAAATGGTCAATTCTAATTCAGCATGCCAGGTGAATATGGGAAGGGAGTGGGAAACAACAAGGGTGTACAGTGCAATGTACTAGGAAAGTATTTCCCAAAGGTCTAGAGTGCTGTGTCCCATCTAAACATTTTCTTATGGCCTACCAAAAAATATCCAACAAATTTTTAAAACCCCAGCATTCACAGCCACTCATCATGCCCTGGGTAGAAGTTGCCTGTAGTCACAGATCTAGGATCAGTTTATCCTCCCCCATCCCAAATCCCAAACTGACCCCAGATCTGCATCCACAGACAACTTTCTCTTACTCCAGGGCACATTGCGAGCTGCCTCTCTCCTGTCTCCTCCAACTCACCGCGAGGGCACCAGAAGTTTTATTATTATTTATTTAACCTTTTTTTAAGTAGGCAAGTCAGTTAAGAACAAATTCTTATTTACAATGACGGCCTACCCCGGCCGAACCCGGATGACGCTGGGCCAATTGTGCGCTGCCCTATGTGACTCCCAATCATTGCTGGTTGTGATACGGCCTGGAATCAAACCAGGGTCTGTAGTGATGCCTCTACTACTGAGATGCAGTGCCTCAGACCGCTGCGCCACTCGGGAACCCTGATAGGTCAACATGACCTTGTTGTCAGTGTTGGGGGTTACCAAACACAGCGGGTCCTGCAGTACATACTTGTCATGTTGGCCCTGCTCCATCTCCATTGGCCGCATCTCCATGACACTACTGCTTCTCCCACTATCGCAGCCGGTGGAGTGCCCTTTGACCTTCTGGCTGCTGTTCCGGGAGGAATCCACGCTGCCATAGTAGTTTCTGATCTTTTTGCTGGTGTGGCTGCTGCATACTTGGGGGGGAGAATAACAAAACAGAGTTAGGATATTTTACTTTTGAATCACCAGAGTTCTAGTCTCAAGTGCTTTATACATGAAGCAACAAATGGTTGAATGTAATGTCTTGCTGCCATGTCCTTCTGTCATATGTTTGTTATTGTCCCTGCCAGTCTTGTTCAGAAAATATGCCTAATAATAGGTTTTACAGTTTTAGATGGGAAAAACCCCTGTATATGGTTACAGGAGTTAAGTTTGGTACAGTGGAAGTGACTGGGATAGGATCAAATGTCTTACAAACGTACAAAAGGTCTAGGGTAGGTGTGTGTACAGACCTGTGCCATTGCCAGATACACCACTAGTTGACGTTCCACTAGCTGACTTTCTACATCCCGAAGTCCTGCTATTATTAGACTTTCCACTGTTAGACGTTCTAGCTGAGGTTCCACAGTCATTGGACCTTGAACCCATGGACCCTGAGGTGGCTGAGTGAGAGTCTGAATGGAGCAGGATGTCAAGCATGTCGCTAGGATTACCGTCGCCTGGCGAACTCACCTGCAAGACAGAGGTCAAAGGAAAGGTCAACAAACAGAAGGTCCACTCAAGTCGTATTGGTCTCTTTTTTCTTTAATCAGTCCCATCCTTTCTTTCTCCGCTCCTTTAACTCCATATCATGATCTGAGAGGCACCTCAACCATATTGTTCTGAAATATTAATCCAGCAGAGACCCGTTTTACAGTAACTACGGTAACTTTTCTTTTGTGCATTTTCACAATGGAGGAACTGGAAGTTTAGTGAAGCCACACCAATCCAGCCATACTTCTCCTGACACGTTGGCAAAATTTGATTTACCTTCATGCCAAAAGTCATCTTTTTTCGAATGAATTTTTACGATATAGCCGATTTTGACTTGCAGCTGGCCCATCTAGCGGAAATTTCTCAGCTCTGCCTCTAGGGCAACATTCATAACAATAAGAGCTGGGATTTAAAGGGATACTTCAGGATTTTGGCAATGAGGCCCTTTATCTACTTCCCCAGAGTCAGATGAATACCATTTTTCTTTTTCTGTGTCCAGTATGAAGGAAGGTAGAGGTAGTTTCACGAGCCCATGTTAACATAGACTTCCAGTCATTGTGCTAACGCTAGTTAACATTGGCTATACACTACTTCTAACTTCCTTCATACTGGACATAGAGACATAAAAATAGTATCCATGAGTTCGTCTGACTCTGTCGAAGCAGATAAAGGGCCTCAATGCCAAAAAATACTGAAGTATCCCTTGAACACCCGTGGCATGTTTCCACTGTTTTGACCGATTTTGATGTCAAAATATGCTTAAAAACTATAGTTTGTGCCTTTAAAGTCGTACTCCAGCCTCCTTTTCAGACCAAAAGAATTGGTGAAACTATAACATCATATCACAGTAAAAGCATTCTTAAAATATTGAAATGGCCTCCCGGGTGGCGCAGTGGTTAAGGGCGCTGTACTGCAGCGCCAGCTGTGCCATCAGAGTTCCTGGGTGCGCGCCCAGGCTCTGTCGTAACCGGCCGCGACCGGGAGGTCCATGGGGCGACGCACAATTGGCCTAGAGGTGCCCGGGTTAGGGAGGGCTTGGTCGGTAGGGGTGTCCTTGTCTCATCGCGCACCAGCGACTCCTGTGGCGGGCTGGGCGCAGTGTGCGCTAGCCAAGGTGGCCAGGTGCACGGTGTTTCCTCCGGCGCATTGGTGAGGCTGGCTTCCGGGTTGGATGCGTGCTGTGTTAAGAAGCAGTGCGGCTTGGTTGGGTTGTGTATCGGAGGACGCATGACTTTCAACCTTCGTCTCTCCCAAGCCCGTACGGGAGTTGTAGCGATGAGACACGATAGTAGCTACTACAACAATTGGATACCACGAAAAAGGGCTAAAATAAAACAAAAATATTGAGGAAAATGTCAAATTAATCTATAGCCTATGTGCCGGACCGCCACTTGGCTGCCAGCTGAAGACAATATAGGATTGACTTAATACCTTACGGATTAAGCAGCCTTTTATACATCCTAACCCTAGCCTAACACCTCCAGGCTAAAAACAACACTTTCGTAGTGTTGCTGCGATTCTAGGGAATCTCAACATTACTGCATTACATTACATTATAACCTCACACCCACTCTGTTATTTTTTATTACAATGTTTGTATTTCACCTTTATTTAACCAGGTAGGCCATTTGAGAACAAGTTCTCATTTACAACTGCAACCTGGCCAAGATAAAGGGAAGTAGTGCGACACAAACAACAACACAGAGTTACACATGGAATAAACAAGCGTACAGTCAATAACACAATAGAAAAAGTCTATATACAGAGTGTGCAAATGGAGTGAGGAGGTAAGGCAATAAATAGACAATAGTAGCGAAGTAATTACAATTTAGCACATTAACACTGGAGTGATAGATGTGCAGATGATGATGTGCAAGTAGAAATAATGGTGTGCAAAAGAGCAAAAAAGTAAATAAAAACAATATGGGGATGAGGTAGGTAGATTGGATGGGCTATTTACAGGTGCAGCGATCGGTAAGCTGCTCTGACAGCTGATGCTTAAAGTTAGTGAGGGAGATATGTCTCCAACTTCAGCTATTTTTGCAATTTGTTCCAGTCATTCGCAGCAGAGAACTGGAAGGAAAGGCGGCCTAAGGAGGTGTTGGCTTTGGGGATGATCAGTGAGATATACCTGCTGGAGCGCGTGCTACGGGTGGGTGTTGCTATGGTAACCAGTGAGCTGAGATAAGACGGAGCTTTACCTAGCAAAAATGTATAGATGACCTGGAGCCAGTGGGTCTGGACGAATTAGTAGCGAGGGCCAGCCGACGAGAGCAGACAGGTCGCAGTGGTGGAATAGCACTGTGATAGACTGCATCCAGTTTGCTAAGTAGAGTGTTGGGGGCTATTTTGTAAATGACATCGCCAAAGTCGAGGACAGGTAGGATAGTCAGTTTTACGAGGGTATGTTTGGCAGCGTGAGTGAAGGAGGATTTGTTGTGAAATAGGATGCCGATTTTGGATTGGAGATGTTTAATGAGTCTAGAAGGAGAGTTTACAATCTAGCCAGACACCAGACCAGACAGCCAGACATTTGTACTTGTCAGAACCGTCCAGAGTACTGATGCTAGTTGAGGGGAGGGGGGGGGGCAGCGATTGGTTAAAGAGCATGCATTAAGTTTAACTAGCATTTAAGAGCAGTTGGAGGCCACAGAAGGAGTGTTGTATGGCATTGAAGCTCGTTTGGAGGTTTGTTAACACAGTGTCCAAAGAAGGGCGAGATCTATAAAGAATGGTGTCATTTGCGTAGAGGTGTATCAGGGAATCACCCGCAGCAAGAGCGACATCATTGATACAGTGCCTTGCGAAAGTATTCGGCCCCCTTGAACTTTGCGACCTTTTGCCACATTTCAGGCTTCAAACATAAAGATATAAAACTGTATTTTTTTGTGAAGAATCAACAACAAGTGGGACACAATCATGAAGTGGAACGACATTTATTGGATATTTCAAACTTTTTTAACAAATCAAAAACTGAAAAATTGGGCGTGCAAAATTATTCAGCCCCCTTAAGTTAATACTTTGTAGCGCCACCTTTTGCTGCGATTACAGCTGTAAGTCGCTTGGGGTATGTCTCTATCAGCACATCGAGAGACTGAAATTCTTTCCCATTCCTCCTTGCAAAACAGCTCGAGCTCAGTGAGGTTGGATGGAGAGCATTTGTGAACAGCAGTTTTCAGTTCTTTCCACAGATTCTCGATTGGATTCAGGTCTGGACTTTGACTTGGCCATTCTAACACCTGGATATGTTTATTTCTGAACCATTCCATTGTAGATTTTGCTTTATGTTTTGGATCATTGTCTTGTTGGAAGACAAATCTCTGTCCCAGTCTCAGGTCTTTTGCAGACTCCATCAGGTTTTCTCCCAGAATGGTCCTGTATTTGGCTCCATCCATCTTCCCATCTTCCCATCAATTTTAACCATCTTCCCTGTCCCTGCTGAAGAAAACCAGGCCCAAACCATGATGCTGCCACCACCATGTTTGACAGTGGGACATAACAACATAACGTTTTGCATTGTTGCCAAAAAGTTCAATTTTGGTTTCATCTGACCAGAGCACCTTCTTCCACATGTTTGGTGTGTATCCCAGGTGGCTTGTGGCAAACTTTAAACAACACTTTTTATGGAAATCTTTAAGAATTGGCTTTCTTCTTGCCACTCTTCTATAAAGGCCAGATTTGTGCAATATACGACTGATTGTTGTCCTATGGACAGAGTCTCCCACCTCAGCTGTAGATCTCTGCAGTTCATCCAGAGTGATCATGGGCCTCTTGGCTGCATCTCTGATCAGTCTTCTCCTTGTATGAGCTGAAAGTTTAGAGGGACGGCCAGGTCTTGGTAGATTTGCAGTGGTCTGATATTCCTTCCATTTCAATATTATCGCTTGCACAGTGCTCCTTGGGATGTTTAAAGCTTGGGAAATCTTTTTGTATCCAAATCCGTCTTTAAACTTCTTCACAACAGTATCTCGGACCTGCCTGGTGTGTTCCTTGTTCTTCATGATGCTCTCTGCGCTTTTAACGGACCTCTGAGACTATCACAGTGCAGGTGCATTTATACGGAGACATGATTACACACAGGTGGATTGTATTTATCATCATTAGTCATTTAGGTCAACATTGGATCATTCAGAGATCCTCACTGAACTTCTGGAGAGAGTTTGCTGCACTGAAAGTAAAGGGGCTGAATAATTTTGCACGCCCAATTTTTCAGTTTTTGATTTGTTAAAAAAGTTTGAAATAGCCAATAAATGTTGTTCCACTTCATGATTGTGTCCCACTTGTTGTTGATTCTTCACAAAAAAATACAGTTTTATATCTTTATGTTTGAAGCCTGAAATGTGGCAAAAGGTCGCAAAGTTCAAGGGGGCCGAATACTTTCGCAAGGCACTGTATATACAGAGAAAAGAGTCAGCCCGATAACTGAACATTGTGGTACCCCCAGAGGTCCGGACAACAGGCCCTCCGATTTGACACACTGAACTCTATCTGAGAAGTAGTTGGTGAACCAGGCGAGGTAGTCATTTGAGAAACCAAGGCTGTTGAGTCTGCCGATATGAATACGGTGATTGACATAGTCGAAAGCCTTAGCCAGGTCGTTGAAGACAGCTGCAAAGCACTGTCTTCATTTATGATATCGTTTAGTACCTTGAGCGTGGCTGAGATGCACCCGTGACCAGCTCGGAAACCGGATTGCACAGTGGAGAAGGTACGGTGGGATTCGAAATGGCTTAATAACTTGGCTTTCGAAGACTTTAGAAAGGCACGGCAGGATGAACATAGGTCTGTAACAGTTTGGGTCGAGACTGTCACCCCCTTTGAAGAGGGGGATGACCGCGGCAGCTTTCCAATCTTTAGGGATCTCAGACGATACAAAAGAGACGTTGAACAGACCGATAATAGGGGTTGCAACAATGGCAGCGGATCATTTTAGAAAGAGAGGGTCCAGATTGTTTAGCCAAGCTGATTTGTACGGGTCCAGGTTTGGCAGCTCTTTCAGAACATCTGCTATCTGGATTTGGGTGAAGGAGAAGCTGGGGAGGCTTGGGCAAGTAGCTGCGAGGGGTGCGGAGCTGTTGGCCGGGGTTGGGGTAGCCAGGAGGAAAGCATGGCCAGCCGTAGAGAAATGCTTATTGAAATTCTCGATTATCGTGGATTTATCGGTGGTGACAGTGTTTGCTAGCCTCAGTGCAGTGGGCAGCTGGGAGGAGGTGCTCTTATTCTCCATGGGCTTTACAGTGTTCCAAAACTTTTTGGAGTTAGAGCTACAGGATGCAAATTTCTGTTGGAAAACGCTATCCTTTGCTTTCCTAACTGACTGCGTGTATTGGTTCCTGACTTCCCTGAAAAGTTGCATATCGTGGGGACTATTCGATGCTAGTGCAATCCGCCACAGGATGTTTTTGTGCAGGTCAAGGGCAGTCAGGTCTGGAGTGAACCAAGGGCTATATCTGTTCTTAGTTCTACATTTTTTGAAAGGGGCATGCTTATTTAAGATGTTAAGGAAATTACTTTTAAAGAACCACCAGGCATCTTCTACTGACGGGATGAGGTCAATATCCTTTCAGGATGCCCAGACCAGGTCGATTAGAAAGGACTGCTCGCAGAAGTGTTCTAGGGAGCGTTTGACAGTGATGAGTGGAGGTCGTTTGACCGCGGACCCATAGTGGATGCAGGCAGTGAGGCAGTGATCGCTGAGATCCTGATTGAAAACAGCAGAGGTGTATTTGGAGGGCAAGTTGGTCAGGATAATATCTATAAGGGTAACCATGTTTACGTATTTAGGGTTGTACCTGGTGGGTTCCTTGATAATTTGTGTGCGTTGAGGGCATCTAGCTTAGATTGTAGGACAGGGGGTTGGATAAAACTATAGAAAATAGAAACATGGGAGGGAGAGAGACAAAAAGCTAAAGAAAGAGAAGACAGTAGGGGGAAAGACAACGAACAGGGTTATGTCCTACCTGCTGAAGCGTGATCTTCTCCATGGCTTGGCAGACCACACTCCTTCCCTTATCGCGGAAGGTGTTATTCCCCGGTGGATCACCACTGGAGGGCGCTACCACCATGCTGTGCTGCCTCTCCAGGGAGCATGGTGTCTCCTCCAGCTGCAGTAAGTTGAGCTGCAGGGGTGAGCTGCATGGTGACTGGAACACTGGAGGGGAGGACACTTGGACCCTGCCGTCCATGGACCCAGGTGTGGAGCCCCGAGACTGGGTGGTTTCCCCAGAAGGCTTGGGGGGCTCCATGGCCATGGAAGAGAAAGGCTGGGTGGGAATTGGGAAGCCTGTCTGGGGGGCTAAAGGGTTCTGGCCCGGGAACTGGGCCTGGCTGGTGGAGGATGACTGTGGTGGGAAGGGAAGAGATGTCTGAAGGGGGAAAGGCTGCGGCTGTGCCAGGAAGGGACCCTGGGCAGGGAAGGTGAGGGATGTCTGTGGGAGGAAGGGCTGTGGCTGTGAGGAGTATCCTGCCGTCTCGACCTGGTAAAAAGGCTGCTGTCCTGGAGCCCCGCTCCCCATTTGAGGGAACATGTAGTTGGGGAGAACCAGAGCCACCACAGGGGTCACCATGGGAGTAGAGAAGGGGGAGGGCTGGATGTTTGGTGCCGGGCACTGGGGATTCTGGTTGCACTGACTGTCGCCGAAGCCTGGCATTGAATTCTCAAGGCTGGTAGGCATGGTTCCAGCCATGGTGCCCACCCCGGGGTAGACCTGGAGAGGGAAGGCTGGCACTATGTTGGGGTAGGCCAGGGGCGGCAAGGTGGACTGGGAGGAGTTGGAGGGGGACCAGGAGGTTTGGTTGAGGCCCTGATTGAGGAGGTGGGGTCGGGGCTGCTGCTGTCTCTTCCTATGGGACAAAGAACTATCGGACAACTCGTTCTGTTTTACCCACTTGGACTTGGTTTTCTTGTTGCGTCCACTTCTACGGGCAGCGGGTTCGGCCTGCCTGCATGGGCGCACAGTGGGCACAGCTGGAGAGGGGGAAAGAGCGGGGGAAGAGAGAAAAAGAAGGTTAGATGACATTATGTATTTGACTGTGAGAAGTTGAGTGTATGAAAGCATTAAGGTACTGTGTGTGTCTGTGTTGAATTGTACTAGCCTATGTCTACAAGCTATATTGAGTTTGTATTGTATTGTACTGTATTGTAATGTACTGTAATGTGTTGTATTGTATTGTAATGTATTGTATTGTAATGTATTGTAATGTATTGTATTGTGCTGTATTGTGTGTAATTTATTGTTTTGTATTGTAATGTAACGTATTGTATTGTAATGTATTGTAATGTATTGTAATGTAACGTATTGTAATGTATTGTAATGTAACATAATGTAACGTATTGTAACGTATTGTATTGTATTGTATTGTAATGTATTGTACTGTATTGTATTGTAATGTATTGTATTGTACTGTACTGTATTGTAATGTATTGTACTGTATTGTGTGTAATTTATTGTTTTGTATTGTAATGTAACGTATTGTATTGTAATGTATTGTACTGTACTGTATTGTAATGTATTGTACTGTATTGTGTGTAATTTATTGTTTTGTATTGTAATGTAACGTATTGTATTGTAATGTATTGTACTGTACTGTATTGTAATGTATTGTACTGTATTGTGTGTAATTTATTGTTTTGTATTGTAATGTAACGTATTGTATTGTAATGTATTGTACTGTACTGTATTGTAATGTATTGTACTGTATTGTGTGTAATTTATTGTTTTGTATTGTAATGTAACGTATTGTATTGTAATGTATTGTATTGTACTGTACTGTATTGTAATGTATTGTACTGTATTGTGTGTAATTTATTGTTTTGTATTGTAATGTAACGTATTGTAATGTATTGTATTGTACTGTACTGTATTGTAATGTATTGTACTGTATTGTGTGTAATTTATTGTTTTGTATTGTAATGTAACGTATTGTATTGTAATGTATTGTATTGTACTGTATTGTATTGTACTGTATTGTGTGTAAAGCGTGTTCGCTGCTGCACTCTACCATCAGTGGCACCTTGTCCCTTCTGGCGCTCCAGGTATTGGGAACAGTTCGCCTGGAAGACCTGGACTCCCTGAAGCTCCCTGAAGCGACACAGGAAGGCCTGCTGCTCTCTCTGGGTGTGGGTTGCTAGGACCTGCTTGGTCAGACCCAGCTTTTTATAGGGCTCCCTCTGCAGGCTGGAAGGTGAAACAGCACTAGGAGGAGGCCCAGGAGTCTGGCTGACCCGCTCCACCGCCTCCCCACCACCAGATACATCCTCAATGATCTCTGTATGGAGAAAACAGATAGAGAAACACTAGTTCCAGCAGACAGCCATGGATGTACAAGTTAGATACAATATATACATAAAACATCCAACTGTTCAGGTCATAAAGAGAGCTGTGATACCCTCAGCAACATTGATATACATATATACAGTGATATACATTACAGTGATATACGTTACAAAGAAGCAGATAGGAAGATACATGCAGGACGCCAGTGTGTGCTAGGGTCATCTACTGTATATCATACATCATGGTATAGTCTCGTGGAACCAGACGAGTGTGAATCTCTGGGATTCTGGGAAGCGAGGTTATGCATGGCATATGTATCTTCTGGAAGATGCATGACCTCAGAGTACAGACATGATACTACACCAATGGTGTGCGATAACATTCAGTACACAACATCTAGCTACATCTATACCCACGGAGACACACACGTAGACACACACGTAGACACACACACACACACACACACACAGAACCCACCACCACAAAAAAGAGCAAAAGACCAGAGAACGAGTCCATGTAGTGTATACCTGACTCGGGCTGCAGTTTCTTGTCTCCTACATGCACGATGGTGCTACTGTAGCTACACTGGCTTGTTATTGACACCACACTCTCGGTTTTGCTGCACAGTTGCACGGCGAGGGCTGCCAGGGAGGAGGAGCCCACTACCCCTGAGGCTGTGGTCGTAGCCTCAGTCTTTTTGTATGCGATGATGTCATCCACAGCGGTTAAACCAGGCTGAGCCTTAAATAGCGCAGGGTCTGCCAGGGTGACAGGGAGAGACTGAGAGAGGGTGACTAGGAGAGTCACAAATTAAGTCCCATAATCGTGGATTATAGAGAGTGAGAGAGAGAGAGAGAGAGAGAGAGAGAGAGAGTACACAGTGGCAGAATACCTGACTACTGTGACTGACCCAAACTTAAAGAAAGCTTTGACTATGTACAGACTCAGTGAGCATAGCCTTGCTATTGAGAAAAGCCGCCGTAGGCAGACATGGCTCTCAAGAGAAGACAGGCTATGAGCACACTGCCCACAAAATGAGGTGGAAACTGAACTGCACTTCCTAACCTCCTACCCAATGTCTGACCCTATTAGAGACACATATTTACCTCAGATTACACAGATCAACAAAGAATTCAAAAACAAACACAATTTGGATAAACTTCCATATCTACTGGGTGAAATTCCACAGTGTGACATCACAGCAGCAATATTTGTGACCTGTTGCCACAAGAAAAGGGCAACCAGTGAAGAACAAACACCATTGTAAATACAACCCATATTTATGCTTATTTATTTTCCCTTGTGTACTTTAACTTTAATATATATAATATGACATTTGTAATGTCTTTATTGTTTTGAAACTTCCTTATGTGTAATGTTTCTATTAATTTTTATTGTTTATTTCACTTTTGTATATTATCTACCTCACTTGCTTTGGCAATGTTAACACATGTTTCCCATGCCAATACAGCCCCTTGAATGGAATTGAGAGAGAGAGAGAGAGAGAGAGAGAGAGAGAGAGAGAGAGAGAGAGAGAAAATTTGGCTGTCTGATTCAGTTGGTTAACCTGTCCAACAGAGATTTGGCATGAACTAAAAGATGAACTCTTCATAAATGAAGAGGTATAAATATTATATTTGATACAGTATATTTGTACATAATAAGTATTGATCTTTTGATAAATTGGTATGTGTTCATCCGTTCTGATTCCCTGGCGATCGGTGGAGCCAGATGGAATCTGCAGTGATGTTTCCCAACCAATGTATTACCAACGTTGTCACACCATATCTAATAAAGGTATCCGTGCCTATTCATCTAGCAGTATTATTTGGTTTGAATTGAATTCATCCCACAGGTATCTTCAATTTGAATGAAGAAATTAAGGAAATTCAAACTGTGTATCCAGTCTGAGATTTAATGATGACGGGCAATTCAATTCATGGTGCATTCAATGACTGGTAGAAATGGATAGCGGTGTAGGAAAGGTCACTTGCAATATAGGTTTCATGCAACATTATACCAACCATACTGTAGTCAAGAGTTGTACATGTTTTATTGTAAGTAATGGAGTAAAGCTAGATAACGTTAGTAGAACGTTGGTACAAGGTACCTTCAGATATCTGCATGCGGTTGTCCCCTCCTTTCTGCTTGTCCTCGTCTGAGGAAGTGTTGTCAGAAGAGTGGCACTTCCTCTTCCTAGCGATGGGAATGTTACAGCCCTCTAGATATCTGTCAAGAGACACAGGAGAGACCGCTTAACTTTCTATCTTCATCAAAAACAATAGCCCATGATGTAACTGCCATGAAATTGGGTAGCAGTAAGTTTAAATAGCAGCTACGTAGTACCTACCACTCTCCTTCCCACATAGCTACCCAGAAATACTACCTATAATTATTTTCCCCCATAAAAGACAAACTAAATGAATAGACAGATGACTGCCTAATGACAAGAGAGATGTTCAGCACAGGAGGCTGGTGAGAGAAGGACGGCTAATAATAATGTCAGGAACAGAGCGAATGAAATGGTATCAAACACCTGGAAACCATGAGTTTGACGTATTTGATACCATTCCACTGATTCCGCTCCAGGCATTACCACGAGCCTGTCAAATGAAGGTGCCACCAACCTCCTGTGATGTACAGATAAATGATGAGCAAGATGAATAAATAAGTGACTAGTTAGAAGCTGACCTGATGACGTTGTCCAGACAGCTGATCTGTTGGTAGGAGTAGACCGCCTGGTCGTTGACGGCCAGCTGCTCCTCCTGTACTGCAGGCCTGCAGTTCTCCAGGGGGGTGGCCCCACTGTCCCTCCAGCTCAGAGGTGCCACGGGGGCTGCAGTGTCCTTGAGACGCACCGCCGCGGGACTCTTCTGGAGGAACTCTGCTAGGGAGAGGGTAACGGTCAGGACTGGAATGGGCATGAATATGAACATTATGTTTACACCAGACTACACCCATTTAACATCACTCATGTATTAAACACACACATATACATCTCGCTCAACACATAAACACGCATTCATATCTGTACATCCACACACATCCACTCCCCACTTTACATGACCAAATGCACACACAAATGCACACTCCTCAAAAAGTATTTTTCCTGCAGATTGTAAATATTTCTGTTTTGGTTGTCTTGTGTGACTTACTGCCAGGGTTCTTCTTGGTCTCAGACCTGGCTGAGGAGGAGGCTTTGTAGATTTGTTGTTCCTGACTGTTCTGGAGGTGGATACCTTTACAGATCCCCTCAAATGACCTCTGCTGGGGAGGAGGGAAGAGACATGCTCACTATCATGGAGAGAGAGAGAGAGAGAAGGAGAGAGAGAGAGAGAGAGAGAGAGAGAGAGAGAGAGAGAGAGAGAGAGAGGGAGGGAGGGAGGGAGAGAGAGAGAGAGAAAGAGGGGAGGGAGAAATAGACTGGGAAAAGTGAGAGCGAGAAAGAGATAGACAGGTAAAACAGAAGTAGAAGGGTACTCACAGGTTTGGCCCAGCTGCTCTCCCCCTCCTCCTCGATGCGTGTCCTGCTTGGGCTGCTACCATTGCTGTTGATGTTGATGTCTCTGGTTGAATGTGTGTTGCTCTCGCTGGTCATTCCCTGGGATGCTGCAAGGTGGTCGTTGCTTCCCACGTACCCACTGGAGCTAGTGCTGTGAACCGGCTGCAGTAGCAGTCTGTGGATCTGCTCAGTGATCTCCTGGACTTCAGAGTCCATGATCTTGGTCTCCATGAGGGCAGGGAGCGGGGCCTCGAACACATCCTCATTCACCGGGCCCCTTCCAGTGGAAACAACCATATTATCATTATTAGCAGTAATTTCTAGAACAATAGACACAGCATAAAAAATATTTTTTTGCCATTTAAAAAAATGATGCCAAGATACTGTAACACAAAAAAAGTGCTGAGCAGGGAGAAGTGCCAAGGTACTAAAAATTTTCCAAGATAGGAAAACATTGTGCTAGGCAGACACTCACATGCGGACTGTGTGCCTCCCGATGATGAAAGAGACCTTACAGGTCCAGGGATTGACAAAGCTGGACCAGCTGGTGTCGATGATGGCGTACTCTCCGTTCCGTGTGCAGAACCTGATGGAGGAGTAGTCGAACGGCTGGCCAGCATACTGAAGGACTATGGATAGGAGAGAGAGAAAAGGGAATATAAATGTCACTAAAATATGCTGTAAAGGGACATTCCATTTGTTTTGTATGCAACCCAGTGATGTAATAATTGTTCATGTGTTGTTCTAGTTTTACTTACTCCTCTTGTGAATGGCCAACATGCTCTGCCTGTCATTGGGGTGCATGAGAAGAAGGACTGGGGTGCCAATCAGATCCTGGGGGAGGTAACCAAGGAGAGGAACAGCCCTGGAACACACACACACACAATGACATCATGAATCAGTGTACAGTATTATTACCCCAGGAGGTTGGTGGTACCTTAATTGGGAAGGACAGGCTCGTGGTAATGGCTGGAGCGCAATCAGTGGAATGGTATAAAAAAGGACCCTGGGACTACACACCTCCCTCTGTAACTGGATCCTGGACTTCCTGACGGGCCGTCACCAGGTGGTAAGGGTAGGCAACAATACATCTGCTACGCTGATCCTCAACACCGGGGACCCTCAGGGGTGTTTGTCCTCCTTTACTGCCTGTTCACCCACAACGCGTGACCAAGCACGACTCCAACACCATCATTAAGTTAGCAAACGACACAACAGTGGTAGGCCTGATCACCGACAACAATGAGACAGCCTATAGGGAGGAAGTCAGAGACCTGGCCGTGTGGTGCCAGGATAACAACCTCTCCCTCAACGTGATCAAGACAAAGGACATGATTGTGGACTACAAGAAAAGGAGGGCCGAACACACCCCCATTCACATTGACGGGGTTAAAGTGGAGTGGGTCGAGAGTTTCAAGTTCCATGGTATCCACATCACCAACAAACTATCATGGTCCAAATGCACCAAGACAGTCATGAAGAGGGCACGACAAAACCTTTTCCTACTCAGGAGACTGAAAAGATTTGTCATGTGTCCCCAGATCCTAAAAAAAGTTATACAGCTGCACCATGGGGAGCATCCTGACCAGTTACATCACCGCCTGGTATGGCAACTGCTCGGCATCTGACCGTAAGGCGCTATAGAGGGTAGTACGTATGTCCCAATACATCACTGGAGCCAAGCTTCCTGCCATCGAGGACCTACTGTATATACTAGGCGGTGGTCAAAGACTCCAGGCCGCCAAATCATAGACTGCTCTCTCTGCTACCACACAGCCATAGTTCTGCCTACACGTACAAATGACCTCGACTAACCTGTACCCCCGCAAATTGACTCTGTACCTGTCCCCCCTGTATATAGCCTCGTTATTGTTATGTAATCTTATTGTGTTACTTTTTAATTTATTTTTTACTTGAGTTAATTTAGCAAATATTTATTGAACTGCATTGTTGGTTAAGGGCTTGTAAGTAAAGCATTTCATGGTAAGATCTAAACCTGTTGTATTCGGCACTTGTGACAAATAACATTTGATTTGATTTGAAATACATCAAACACATTGTTTCAATGTGTTGGATGCCATTCAATTTTCTCTGTTCCAGCCATTATTATGAGCCGTCCTCCACTCAGCAGCCTCGACTGATTACTAGATCATAATCCCAATACAAACACAGTATCAGAAAAATGTTTGGTGTCTTGCCTCTCGTCCACATCCTGGAACACACAGCTAGGAGTGTGTGTGGTGGTGAAGATGCGCTTGTCGCTAGGAATTCTGGGAGCTGTAGGCAAATTAAAACACTGTTAACACCACTGTTCCCACACACTAATCACGTACTATCCACTGTTATACACTATTAAAGATGCAGTTTCAAAAGTATTCAAACAGGCACAACTCAGGTGTTGTGATGGCATTATGATTGGTTCTTACCCTCGTAGCCGGAATGCAACCTTTCAGCCAGTAGGAGGCAGCAGAGCTGGTTCTCAGAATGGACCTTGTCCTGCACCTTCATCAGGAAGGGGGTCATACGGAACGGGGAGTACTGCAGGTCCCCCTCACACTCCTTACCCCCACTACAGCACACAGGAGAGAGTGGACAAAGTCAGCAAGTCACTAAAGCAGCAACAAAACCATGAAAATATAGCCTATAGTATGATAATGATTGACGGTTTGTGTCAGTGGATTTCCCTTCTTCAGCAGCTATTTCACAGAGTTCAGCTCTACTACGCTACTTGGGTTTTTACCTGCCTCTTGGGAGCAGAGTTGAGCCGTAGTTTTACTTTAACAACAACTATGAATAGTGAGTGTGTGCATGTATACGTGTACGTGTGTGTCAGAGAGGAGCGAGATGAGACCAGCCGAGACTCAAACTAATTTAAATCTATCCAAAGTGGAAAAAGGGAATGAATAGAAACGCAAAGAGAAGCTAGCACACGGTCATAGCCCTACACACACCTGATCCGACAGAAGAAGGATTTCTCCCGCATGCAATCCGACGGGGAGGACTCTGAAAAGAGAAGAGGGGAAGGGGAACATTTTTTTATTCAAAAGAAGCCTCTACTTCATCGGCTTACTGCCGACCCTCGCCTCAATGTTTCCATGCCTACACTACGCATGTTTCTCAAGCTCTTATTAATCCCTCTGTGTTACCTGGCTTTAGGGACTCTGTCATTGATTTGTATTGTTTAGCATGGCTGGCTAGGGTAGGGCGACTAGACTCATGTTTTCCTAGCAACGGTTCAGCGTGTGCTGTTTTAAATTAATTTGTTTTCCGATCATTATAACTACATGGGATTTGCCTGTAAAGAGTTGTGAGTGTCTCAAAAGAGTGCTATAGATTTCAAAATAATGATTCACTATCATTAGGACGGGGGACCACTCGTAAAGCCAGATGTAATGGGTAAACATGCATGTTTTCTTTTTCCACCCTACCTTAAATATTTTTGTGCACACCTTGTGATGTATCTAAAACTGTTTATAAACTGTCTATAAGAGGTTATAAGTTAAAGAGGGTGTTAGCTACCTGCTCCGGGGCACATGCTCCAGGAGGGAAGGCGGAAGGGCATGCTTATAAGTGTTTAACGACTCTCCGTGGTTATAAGCGTTCGTAGAGGGGTCATTACCTGCTCCGGGGCACATGCTCCAGGAGGGCAGGCGGTAGCGCGTGGTGAAGCTGTAGAAAACACTGACGTCCTGGGGAGTCAGGAACTCCACAAACCTAGCGTCCTTGAAGACGCCCCTTTTACAGTTGAGGATAGAGGCAGCCTGGTCTGAGATGTAGACGATCTTCCCCGTGATCAGAGATATCGCAACCGCAAAGTTGTCCTGGAGGGACACACAGGAATACGTATGAGAAAAACATGCATATACAGTACACACACAGCTGCAAGCGTGGATTATTCCTAATCGCTGGGATATCTGATCTGTTGTTGTTCAGACACTGTATGTCAAATAAGGACAGAGATGGACACAGGTGTGGGTATGACTATGAGTCACGCTATCAATGTACTTTGGTATTGTTGGGGTTCTGTTTGCAACTGCTTTATGTATTTAAGGTAAAATTGTCTCTTTTTCATGCTTTGAAGGTGTATTCAGAGGAAAAAGGGTGTTAGTAACTTACATTGTTTTTGAGGGTGTACTCTGAGGTGATGCTGTCTATCTCCTTGATGGTGTAAGAGGACACATCCAGGCCGGATGGCTGACTATTATTGGTCATCAACAGCTGGTAGTACTCCTCATTGGCTGAAATACAACAACACAAACCCACATTGGTTTCCTATTGGCCTTTTAAGATGCATTAGACAACAACAAACTATAATGTAATGATGCTAAATACATAATCAAATCACATGTTCAGGCTTACTACCCAGAATGCTTTGCGGTTGAGTTATCTCTTACCTTCCACCTGTTTGACACAGCGCAGGGCGTATTTCAGAGTGTTGAGGGAGCTGGACTTGTTGCCCTTGTTCCTCTTGTCAGCAGGAAGGTGGCGCTTGAGCTCCTTCAGGGTCCTGAGAAGCTCCTTCTGGGTCTTGGCCTTAGCTGACACCTCACTACTGCAGCCGCTGGTGGAAGGGTTGTCCTGCTCAGAACTCAGCAGGCTGAAAGCATTGGAACTACTGGGAGGAGAGGGGCTGTGGGAGTTAGAGCTGGGGAGACAGACAGACAGAGATTATTAATGACATCAAGTAACATGTTTTCATTGAGAATTGTTTCAAACCACTAGAATTAAATTGTTATAAGCAAAAGTGATACACTAAAAATAGACTCCAAAGCTACTACCATATACACGTATGCACCCATTGATGAATTATTTAGTTCCTCAATCGTGGACAATAAGTGGATTTCATGTTTATGACGAAGAGGGTATTTTCCACAATGTTTTAAATGAAATAGCAAAACAAAGTCCTTGAGTTTAGCATGAAATGAGTGGGTCCATTTCTTTGCCCATCTGGTACAATGGCTTGAAGTTTGCTCTACTTTTATTGTGTTCAGGAGAGTACAATGCTACAATGGTACATGGATACCGGAGCAGCTCTTAAAAATTATATTTGCCTTTTTGTTTTCCCCATCCACTCCGCAGTTGTCTGTGTTCCTGTCTCTGTAACGTTCCACTCCTTGTACTCCGTAAAATGTGCCATCTTTGGCAAATAACACCTTGAGTGGAATGTAATAGCTGAACAAAGACTGGCAACCACGCTAACGCCACAGAGGATGCCAGGGGAATTCTACGCTGTTTCAATCTCAGGTCAGTCTGACTTTCCTGTCTTTGAAAGAGCATAATTACATCACCTAGTGGTCAAACAGGGAAATGGTTCCAATCGGGGACTTTAGAAACACTTAAAATAAGGGCAGTTTCATGTAGGATCACCCTGGCGTGACGTTTTGATTACCATGTAAATCTCTCTCAGACAAGGTGACTTATATCAATATATTTACTCTCAGATTTGAAAATGCTAATTAGCATCAAAGAATGGGGGAAATGAATGGTGGAAAAACTATTAGAACCCTTTTCCAGTTTGACCACAAGGTTTTATGGGTATTATGACTCTGTGGTACTCTATTGTGTCAAAGACGGGACGATGGCACAGGTAAACTGGATTGTGTGTGTGTGTGCGTTAATGTGTGTGTGAGAATATGTAGTAAGTATGAGCCAATGTGTGTTTTTGTGTCACAGGCATTAGCCTAAAGGCTTAGCAAGAGCGCTAATACATCCAAAAGCTATAAACAGCTGCTGAAGACAGCCAACTCATGAAATATAACTCAGGTGTATTTAAATAGAAATCACATTTAGAAATAGCCGTCCTAAGCATTTAGAGATCTAATTATATAAAAGAGAGCCACCTAAAGTATCAGCGGTATCTGCTTTTGGCATTAACAGAGTGGTCTGGCAAACGGTTGCAACTAATTATAGAGGTAGGTAAATAGAATAAGCTAAATATATAATGATAGTAAGAGCAGCTGTAGGCCTCCCCACTGTTGCAGTGGAGCTGACAGGTATTGTCACAGAGTGGAGACAGAAAGCGAAAGACAACTTCACCATATGACACACAAGTACTGCGACCTCTCAGCAAAAAAATACCTCGATCACTCTTTGCTTTTAACGAGAAGTTCCACACAATCAAGATGTGCTCCAGTGCCTTTCTCTTCAAAGAGTGTTTTCAGGTGTTTTTAGCCCAGCTGCTGAGAAATAAGGAGGGGGCTGAGTGTGTCATTAGGGTGGTGAAGTGGGCACCGCCATCCAATTACAACCACTCCATTGTCAGCTTCCATAAGTTCTCAATGGGGTCCATCATTACTTTCTATGGGGTTTTCACTTCTCTCTGTGAGGGTCTCACTTCCAATATGTGGTCCATCATTTCATGTGTATGGAGCAGCCTGCATGGGCACCATGGGGAGAGAAGTGAGAGACAGGGTGCCGCTGTCAGTATCTAGGGCATGTCAGATGTGGACCAGCATGTGCCAACAGAGGAAGATAGACGGATGGAGGGACCCTGATACAACATGAAAGACAGCCACCATCTCTAACGGCCTCAGAATGTGCTGCCAGTGAGGCATATTGATGTCAACCTACGTCAAACGGGGACACAGACACAACAACAGAGGATGATAAAAAAGACATGCATCATCATGTAGCCTTGGATTTAGATGGGATGTTGATGATGTGTGGTGTTGGATCAACTAATACTGTCAACTCTTCCTAGTCTGATGGGCTGCCGGCAAAATAAGACTGGTAAAAAAGTACCCATCTAGAAATGTTTAGTCTAGTCTAACCCCTCCCATAAACCAACTAAAGCACATCTGCTCACTTACCGCTTGTTGCTCCCAGATGACTCCAGGAGAGCCGAGTCTCTGCTGTTGCCATCAGAGCTACCCGTTGACTCGTTGCCGTGACTCTCGTTTCCATGGCTTCCGTGGCTCCCGTTGCCTGTGACTCGGTCCCGCTGGATCCACTGCTCTTCATGTCCACGTCGTCGTGGAAGGAACATGAGCAGGCGCTCCTACGGCCAATGTGGGGTGAGGCCGAGGGGTCCTGGCAACTGCTGTCACTGCCTTCTGAGGCTAGACCCAGGCCTGGACCAACCTGGCTATAGCTGCTCCTACAATGAAGCTGGGCTATGGAGCTGCACCTTGAGACCACCCTGGGCATGGACCTGCACCCTGAGGCCCCCCTAGCCATGGACCTGCACCCGGAGGCCCCCCTAGCCATGGACCTGCACCCTGAGGCCCCCCTAGCCATGGAGCTGCACCCTGAGGCCCCCCTAGCCATGGAGCTGCAGTCTGGGTCTGAATTATCTGACATTAGAGGAAGGGAGGTGTGGTGTGTTGAGGGTTTAAACCAGAGAAGTGCTGAGTAGAGGATGGAGGAAGCAAAACTTAATCACCCCATTGTCCACAAGATGCCAAAGAGAATGGATGGATGAGCTGCAGTTTTTTGGAAGAGAGGAAGAGGAGGGTCAGTTAGCTACACTAGTTGTGACTATTTCTTACAATGTTAAAACCATTTAAGCGCACAATTAAATAAATCCCAGGAACAAATATATAATTTGATACAGTAGAATTCCTCTGAAGCTATCAGACAAGAAACACCTAGCCAAGAACCCCAAAGGTGTCACCTGCCCCTGTCTTCTGCCCTGTAACACAACAGAGCAGCTAGACATTGGCTATCCCAGTACCTAGATCAGTTCTATCTAGACCTCTGGGATCCACCCAAGTGAGGGCCTGGCCAGGGGATGGTCCATCAAAGCGGAACCACCCGACAGTTCTCCTTATTGGGGTAGCCCCCTGCCCTTTCTCCCCCTCTGGGGAGCTCAGTTGAACCTGTAACTTGTCTAGGCAGGGCTTGAGTCAGGCCAGCTCAGTGTATGAGTCTACTCCACTCTATCCTTTCAAATGATCTCCCAGTCCCTGACAGAGGATCTCCCAGTCCCTGACAGACATGAAACGTGCCAAACCAAGCCATTGTGTCCTGTAAACAGCAGTTGGCACGGCCGCGGTGGAAAAGTAACTCTCCTCTGCACTAAGTCCACATGCCTTCACGCAACACACTGTCCTCTCTGTAATTGACCAATTGAATTACCCCAATGCCCCCAATCAGTCATGAACGACACAATGCCCCCAATCAGTCATGAACGACACAATGCCACCAATCAGTCATGAACGACACAATGCCCCCAATCAGTCATGAACGACACAATGCCACCAATCAGTCATGAACGACACAATGCATCCAATCAGTAATGGAACGACACAATGCTGCCAGTCCGTCATGAACGACACAATACCCCCAGTCAGTCATGAACGACACAATGCCACACATCAGTTATGAACAACACAATGCCCCCCAATCAGTCATGAACAACACAATGCCCCCAATCAGTCATGTAACGCATTGGGCTGCTAACCAATGTCCTCTGGCTGAATCTACCACTGTCACTATAAGGTCATAAACATAATCAGCATAACTTTATGGTGTTGCATTAGTAGTCAATAAAGTAACTTAAACCATAAAGCATTATTGAACTGAACCACGCCGTGCTGGGGACAGGAGACGTGCTGTCATCATGGGACTATTGTAACTGAACGAGGTTGAACGTTTACAACACTCAGACTACTGACCCATTTCCTCCAAAATATCTTTATTACATTACTTCCTGACTACAGGAGCCTGAAATAGAAGAACATGGAAAGAACAACTACTGGTGTTTTGGGATGACAAAGATAAGCACACTTGTTCTTACACGACCTACTTTCACACTTACACTGCTGCTCATAGATTATTGATTAGATTCATTACTACCACTACACTGCTGCTCATATATTATTGATTAGATTCATTACTACCACTACACTGCTGCTCATATATTATTGATTAGATTCATTACTACCACTACACTGCTGCTCATATATTATTGATTAGATTCATTACTACCACTACACTGCTGCTCATATATTATTGATTAGATTCATTACTACCACTACACTGCTGCTCATAGATTATTGATTAGATTCATTACTACCACTACACTGCTGCTCATATATTATTGATTAGATTCATTACTACCACTACACTGCTGCTCATATATTATTGATTAGATTCATTACTACCACTACACTGCTTCTAAAATGATTATTGATTAGATTCATTACTACCACTACACTGCTGCTAAAATTATTATTGATTAGATTCATTACTACCACTACACTGCTGCTAAAATTCTTTTTGATTAGATTCATTACTACCACTACGCCGCTGTTCATTGATTATTGATTAGATTCATTACTATCAGTTTGTCTCTGTGAATGGTTTGTCCTCTGACAAATCAACTGTACATTTTGGTGTTCCTCAAGGCTCTGTTTTAGGATCACTATTGTTTTCAGTATATATTTTACCTCTTGGTGATGTCATTCGGAAACATACTGTTAACTTTCACTGCTATGCGGACGATACACAGCTGTACATTTTGATGAAACATGGTGAAGCCCCAAAATAGCCATCCCTGGAAGTCTATGTTTCAGACATAAGGAAGTGGATGGCGGCAAATGTTCTTCTTTTAAACTCGGACAAAAAAGAGATGCTAGTTCTATGCACCAAGAAACAAATAGATCTTCTGTTGAATCTGACAATTAATCTTGATGGTTGTACAGTCGTCTCAAATAAAACTGTGAAGGACCTTGGCGTTACTCTGGACCATGATCTCTCTTTTGACGAACATACCAAGACTGTTTCAAGGACAGCTTTTTTCCATCTACGTAACATTGCTAAAATCAGAAACTTTCTGTCCAAAAATTATGCAGAAAAATGAATCCATGCTTTGTCACTTCTAGGTTAGACTACTGCAATGCTCAACATTAAATGATGTTGAGCATTGCAATGATGTTTAATGATAAACCACTAAATAAACTTCAGTTAGTGCTAAACACGGCTGCTAGAATCTTGACTAGAACCAAAACATTTGATCACATTACTCCAGTGCTAGCCTCCCTACACTGGCTTCCTGATAAGGCCAGGGATGGTTTCAAGGTTTTACTGCAAACCTATAAAGCATTACATGGGCTTGCTCCTACCTTTCCGATTTGGTCCTGCCGTACATACCTACACGTACGCTACGGTCACAAGACGCAGGCCTCCTTATTGTCCGTAGAAATTCTAAGCAAACATCTGAAGGCAGGGCTTTCTCCTATAGAGCTCCATTTTTATGGAATGGTCTGCCTATCCATGTGAGAGACGCAGACTCGGTCTCAACCTTTTAAGTCTTTATTGAAGACTAGTCTGGCCCAGGAGTGTGAAGGTGAATGGAAAGGCACTGGAGCAACGAGCCGCTCTTGCTGTCTCTGCCTGGCCGGTTCCCCTCTCTCCACTGGGATTCTCTACCTCAAACCCTATTACAGGGTCTGAGTCACTGGCTTACTGGTGCTCTTCCATGCCATCCCTAGGTGGGGTGCGACACTTGAGTGTGTTGAGTCACTGACATGATCTTCCTGTCCGGGTTGGCACCCCCCTCCTGTTCGTGCCGTGGCGGAGATCTTCGTGGGCTATACTCGGACTTGTCTCAGGATAGTAAGTTGGTGGTTGAAGATATCCCTCTAGTGGTGTGGGAGCTGTGCTTTGGCAAAGTGGGTGTGGTTATATCCTGCCTGTTTGGACCTGTACGGGGGTATTGTCGGATGGGGCCACAGTGTCTTCCAACCCCTCCTGTCTCAGCCGCCAGTATTTATGCTGCGATAGTTTATGTGTCGGGGGCTAGGGTCAGTCTGTTATATCTGGAGTATTTCTCCTGTCTTATCCGGTGTCCTGTGTGAATTTAAGTATGCTCTCTCTAATTCTCTCTCTCTCTCTTTTTCTCTCTCTTTCTCTTTCTCTCGGAGGACCTGAGCCCTAGGACCATGCTTCAGGACTACCTGGCCTGATGACTCCTTGCTGTCCCCAGTCCACCTGGTCATGCTGCTGCTCCAGTTTCAATTGTTCTGCCTGCAGCTAATGAACCCTGACCTGTTCACCGGATGTGCTACCTTGTCCCAGACCTGCTGTTTTCAACTCTCTAGAGACAGCAGGTACGGTAGAGATACTCTGAATGATTGGCTATGAAAAGTCAACTGACATTTACTCCTGAGGTGCTGACCTGTTGCACCCTCTACAACCACTGTGATTATTATTATTTGACCCTGCTGGTCATCTATGAACATTTGAACATCTTGGCCATGTTCTGTTATAATCTCCACCCAGTACAGCCGGAAGAGGACTGACCACCCCTCATAGCCTGGTTCCTCTCTAGGTTTCTTCCTAGGTTCCGGCCCTTCTAGGGAGTTTTTCCTAGCCACTGTGCTTCTACACCTGCATTGCTTGGTGTTTGGGGGTTTAGGCTGGGTTTCTGTAAAGTACTTTGTGACATCAACTGTGAACCAACTAAATTAATTTGGGGACAGGTCAAAGCAATAACCCTCTTATAGGAAGCAATAACGTTTTATATGAAGTAATAACCCTGTTATACGGTAGTAATTAAGACATTTACTTATGCTGTACTTTCCACTGGTGCACCCCCTCATTTGTATATTAATGTAAAACTAAATAGAACACTGGTAAGTACTATAACCATGTAGTAGTAACACAGAAATGATAGGTGTAAAGTGTTGCCACTGTAAATATTTAAAAATAACGTAATGGAGAAGACTCATGTAGTGGGTTTCGTTAAGCATGTGTGGCCTATTGTGGTCTATGAGGGTTTACTGTATGCCTTTCACAAGCATTTCGGATTAGAAGGAGGTTCATTTTATTAATTGTGTATACATAATATTATAAATAATATAAATAAGTAGGTGAGGTGAGGCCACTGTAGCATTTACATATGTAGTTTAAACACTTCATTTTTATTTCAAAATGTACAAATAATCTAACTTGTTTGTAAATGTTAGACATCTTAGTAAGTAGGCTATTATTACTGAAGACTAATTTCGGATGAACAAAAAACATGAATCCTCCTCCATACCATCGACCTTATGATTGTGTCTCTCTAGCAAAGAAAAATCTCATCAAATTGGAAAATCACACACAACGATTATTGTTTAGTTGGCTAAAGATGACTAAAAACAGGATACAACACCGGCTCCATGCGGTGGCGATTTTTCATTTAGGCCTAATGAACGTGTTATAAAACAGCGGCGCAAGGCACCCAGCCACTGTCTGGCTTGAAACAATCGAACCAGCCGCCTGGTCAGTTCATAATGTTTTGTACCAATGTTTCACCGCCAGAAAACACCGCAATAGACTGTCCTTTCAATGCACTAAGCATGTTTTTGAAAGATATCTGACACATGCAATGATGACTGATCACTCATCCTCACTCAAGCTTGATCATACAGAGGGCAAACATTTGTTATTGTTTTGCATAATTGTTTCGATGTATTGTTTCTATGACTATGGCACAGGCTGCGTACAGTCCAGCCGTAGACATGTAAGGAGCGTAACTAACAGTCAGTGGGCAGGGCTTACTGTCCCACTATGACCCGCACACTGACAGTCATGCAACGCAACTTTCAAACTCCTTTTAAATATATATATTTTTTTGTAAAACCCACCAAGGCGTGTTATAATAAAGATGTATATATGCTATGACCACAGAGTTTCGAAGACGTAGGCTTTCGCGATACAGTTGAAAATCCCCCACAAACACCAAACCATAGGAGCCAACAAAAATATCACAAATTCACCAACCTGCCAGTTAAAGTAGATTATCGTCTCTTTTCTGTGATTTCAACGACTTCTGTTGGTTTGCAAAACTAATCGTTTTATTTTGCTTCCCGGTAATTCAGGCTTTGGTTTGACACACTACACTACTCTACACCTAGCGTTCGAGTTTCGTCATAGCCATATCCCTAGCGCTTTAGAGTGACCTCATTTTGAGCTCCGCCCTTAGCACCGTCGACCTCCTTCCTCTACCCTGCGTTTATTGGCTCAGGGAATTGTGTTTCAATGGCAAGTATATGGAAACAGCCCGAGACGTACTACCATTGGTGAAAAACGATGTCAGTCTCTTTATATAATGATTTCACGTGGAATCCCATGGCCACAACCAGCGTGCAGGGAGTGAGGTCGAAGCACTACGAGGAACTGTAGGTGAATGGAGCGCTGTCGGTGGTTGGTTCATAGAAGCTCAAGCGACTGGCTGTTATCTAACGGTTATACAAGTGTGTGTATTGTCAATGTTGGTGAATTGTTTAACCAAATCCATGCATGGTAATAGCAAAGGAAAACTGCTGATGCATAACCAAGTTTCGAAATTGCACCTTGTGTGTTTTATTATTCTAACTCCCAACAGCAAGTTGAGACCTCGACTGTGTTCAGAAAAAAAAGTATTATTATTATTTTGATGTATTTTTTATTCGAAAAACGCACAGAGGTCCGGACCTCGATGTCCTCATATGTATTTGATTGATTTTTTTACCTTTATTTAACGAGCAAGTACTTAAGCCAGTTAAGAACAAAGTATTATTTACAACCACACACCACGACAAGAGGGACAACACAACACTACATAAAGAGACCTAAAGACAACAACATAGCAAGGCAGCAACACATGACAACACAGCATGGTAGCAGCACAAAACATGGTACAAACATTATTGGGCACAGACAACAGCACAAAGGGCAAGAAGGAAGAGACAACAATGCATCACGCAAAGCAGCCACAACTGCGAGTAAGAGTGTCCATGATTGAGTCTTTGAATGAAAAGTTTGAGATAAAACTAGTTTGAGGTTTTGTTGCAGCTCGTTCCAGTCGCTAGCTGCAGCGAACTGAAAAGCCGATGTAGCTAAGGTCCTGAATAAGAAGTACAGTATTCACCATTATACATCATAAATTTATATTTTCCTGTGTGCATTTGTCAGCACAAGCTTAGGGGAAAACACAGTAGACTTGGCACTGATTGTGTTTAAATCTCATCCTTAAATCTCATCCTTAGGGCTCCCGTGTGGTCTAAGGCACTGCATCTCAGTGCTAGAGGCGTCACTACAGACCCTGGTTCGATCCCGGGCTGTATCACAACCGGCAGTGATCAGGAGTCCCATAGGGCGGCGCACAATTGATACAGCGTCATCCGGGTTAGGGGAGGGTTTGGCCGGGGTAGGCCGTCATTGTAAAGTAAGAAATTGTTCTTAACTGACTTGCCTAGTTAAATAATGGTTAAAAAAAACACACACACACATATACACACACACTTTCACCAAATCAACAGAATAGCAGCAGATGGTAGTCAAGAATAGCCATTCTTAACTGCTATCGCAGGCCGTTGCTATGCATCCGTCTCATCCGTGCAGACAATGTGAGAAAGTAGTCCTGTCTGATGCCAAGAGCATGCATCTGCACGCACACGTACTAATACACCTGACTCTCCTAATGTTCTAGTATAGAGCCACAGGGCCTGATGTCCTTTCTTTGGCCTTTAGTACCAACATGAAAATACTATTTAGAATAGAACATTTTTAATCAGTAAGAAAATAAGTGCCTGACCCTTCTAAAATAAACCCATTATTGGCTTCCAAAATGGGTCTCGCTCTTCTTTTCCTTGAAAGGTTTACTATTAAGTTTGATCTAATTCAAAACCGGTTGACCAAAGTCACTAATGGATGATTAAAACTACTAGCTAACCTTTTTTCAAATAGAACATTCTGGAATTGTTTGTAACATGGGACTTTGGGGAAAGAGCCCCCATCCTCATGGCTTAGCGGAAGCTGCTTTGAATCGGCACATTCAATGACATAGAAGTCCTAGTGACTCACCAACCCAAAGTGCACCAGTCTCCCCAAACACACGTTTTGGTGCTCGGCTGACGGTGTCTCTATCTCTGTATGTAGGGCAATATGAGGATGAAGTGTTTATTATTGTCTCCCTGTGTCTATGTTTGTCTGTGGCAGTGTGAGAATGACGCACATCGGCCCCTGGTTCTGCCTTGGAGGCTTTCTAATGACCCATCACTTTGCTGCAGAAGACACTCAGAAGTGTGTGTGTGTGTGTGTGTGTGTGTTGCACACGGCCCAAAACCATCACCAGAGATGATAGTAAGGCTTCAACAGGTTAAAGGGCAATAGAGTGCTGAAAGCATTGGGAGTCAAGAGGGGGTCAGTATGTTATTGTGGATGGACTGTTAAGGAGCCTTTAATTGTTCAGCAGACTTACGGCTTGGGGGTAGAAGCTGTTAAAGAGCCTTTTAGACCTACACTTGGAGCTCTGGTAGCGCTTGCCGTGCGGTACCAGAGAGAACAGTCTATGAATTAGGTGACTGGAGTCTTTGACAATTTTTTGGGCCATCCCATGACACCGCCTGGGTATATATATAGTACCAGTCAAAGGTTTGGACACACCTGCACATTCAAGTGTTTTTCTTGAACGAGTAAGTGTGTCCAAAACTATGAAATAACACGTATGGAATCATGTAGTAACCAAAAAAGTGTTAAACAATTCAAAATACATTTCATATTTTAGATTCTTCAAAGTAGCCTCCCTTTGCCTTGATGACAGCTTTGCACACTCTTGACATTCTCTCAATCCATTTCCTCTGAAATGCTTTTCCAACAGTCTTGAAGGAGTTCCCACATATCCTGAACACTTGTTGGCTGCTTTTCCTTCACTCTGTGGTCCAACTCATCCCAAACCATCTCAATTGGGTTGAGGTCGGGTGATTGTGGAGCCCAGGTCATCTGATGCAGCACTATGGACTACAGTTAGGAGTGGACCCAGACAGGAAGTGGCTGTCTAACCTGCCAAACACACGTGTGCCTCAATCTAGGCAGACTGGCATTTCCTACAATTATTATACTCTTTATATTAAACTACTTCAGTGTGGAGGAATGAAGGAACAGTTGATGCAGTTAAGAGCATGGAAACATAAGCAAAGTCTGACTCAAATGTCCAACCTCAGACGTCACCGTTCAAGCTTCATAGACTACTTCCATTGTTGTGTCACACGCAGTATGTTTTTTCAGCCACAGACAGACATGAGCCAATCCTACAGCAATGCAGAATGTTTTCTGCCTGCTGGGAGACTTCTAAAGTTCCATCCCTCTACCACCTCCTCCTCTCATGCCTTTATATGATAAGAAGAAAGCTAATGTTTGGGTAATGGTGGACGGTTCTGGTCGGTTTGTTTTAAGATGGAAATAGACAGTCTCCCTGAACTGTCATAACTGAACCTAACTATTTATTTTATGTCTGAACTATGTGTAATGACATTGGCCTCTTTGGGTATAGCAACCCCATCCCCCTCTCCCTGCCTCCCCCTTGCCTCCTTCAACTAGGCTGCTGTGGTCAGAGGTCGTAAATTCCTGAGAGGATCTCCTCATGGACACATAGTAGAGAGAGAGTAAACTTTCATAGAGGACAAAGGAAATCCTTCCACCTCACAGAACTTGAGGTACGAACAAATTTCATGTTCCCGGAGAAAGTATAAAAGATCGGTGAAGAATCCAGCTACGAACTGGTCCATTTGTCACAACTTGGGAAAGCTCATGGGAGATGGTGTGGCCACATTACCATAACGCTGTTTATATAATAGCCTCACATTTGAGGTTTACATCTAATTGTTGTATAAGATGAATGAGTGAGTATGATACTGTTTGTATAATTGTGTAATATGATTTTGGACTGTTTAATGAAGAAAAATACAATTCCCTTTTGATTTGAACTAAATCAGAGGACCGCCCCTGAGCCCAGTTAGGGTCAGGCCTCCTGGGACAGCCTTTTCTGCCATTCCCAATAAAAAAAACTCGGGTTTTTGATCAGCAGACCAAGCTTACCTCAATTACGAGATGGCTAAAGGTTGCAGACCATGTTTTTCTCCATTAGGAGGACAAAGGTTGTAGACCATTACTGAATCTTTTAACCATACCACATGGTTAAACTCTTAGACTATCGATACCGACAGAATAGGAACAAGTCTTTGATATTAATTACTAGTCTGCAGCTAGGAATTCGGTATCATTGAACGCGAAGGACGACAACCGCCGAAACATCCATTCTAAAACGAACGTCACTTTGAACTATCCCCTCTAACCAAGACAGAGAGAGAAAGGGAGAGAGATGGACAATTCTACGAAAGACAAACTTTTCACCAACGATCAAGATGACACACTGAGCGTAAATATATATATTGATTGCAATTGTTCCCGAATGAGTGAGCATTCATGTGTAAAGGATTAGCATTTCAATTTTTATAATCATTAACTGTAGTGACTTTTTAGTCGACCCCCACTTCCCCTTTTGTCTAACAAGCCCCCATGCCGGTTTAGCCCACTAGGGCACATTCTCCTATCATTACATTTACCTTGTTTGTTTGTTTGTTTGTTTATGCATTTCTGTGAATTACTAGTTTGTAATAAATAAATGATTTAAGACAATTGATGTATGGATGACTCATAGTGAAGACTGGGTTCGTGCAGATAACCAACAATTTATGACGTTTGGAATGAGACTAACGTGAGGTAAAGTAAATAATTCATTAATTTGAAGACTAATTGATCAGATAACATATCTGAAAAGTTATTTTAGGAAATTATAACTTTGTAATCTGAATATTTTTCCTTGGTGCCCCGACTTCCTAGTTAATTAGTTAGGTGATTAATCAGTTGATCTCCCCAATTTTGTGGCATCCAACAGTCTTGTCTCATCGCTGCAACTCCCGTACAGACTCGGGAGAGGCAAAGGTCGAGAGCCATGCGTTCTCCGAAACAAGACCCAACCAAGCCGCACTGCTTCTTGATACAATGCCCGCTTAACCCAGGAACCAGTCACACCAATGTGCCAGAGGAAACACCGTACACCTGGCATCCGTGTCAGCGTGCATGCACCCGGACCACCACAGGAGTTGATAGAGCGCGATGGGACAAGAATATCTCTGCCGGCCAAACCCTCCCCTAACCCAGACAATGCTGGGCTAATAGTGCGCCACCCCATGGGTCTCCTGGTCGCGGCCTTCCTGCGACAGAGCCTAAACTCGAATCAGGATCTCTATAAACAGACTTAACACCAAGAGTTATCTGTATTGCAGGACTCCCGGTCATTACGTGTCCCTGTCCATTAAAAAAACAGGCTCATCGGTAGGTACGACTACTCTGGTGGGCCATACAGATAATTTTCCTTCTCCCTGTACTCGTATCCCTCTCCATGCCATCCTGCTGTGGGTCTACCAGTCAAAATCTCTCCTGGTACTCATTGACTTTGGGGCCGATGAGAGTTTCATGGACACAGATCTGGGCATCCCCACTCAGCTCCTCTCCATTCCCATGAACGTTAGAGGGCTGGATGGGCGCTCTATAGGCAGAGTCACCCACAATACCACTCCTATCAACCTGCAAGTGTCAGGGAACCACAGTGAGACTATGCTGTTCATGCTCATTACTCCTCAGTCTCCTCAGGTACCCGTGGTATTGGGGTTTTCATGGCTCCAGCGTCACAATCCCCTCATCGACTGGACTGCTGGTACTACCATGGGCTGGAGCCCGTTTAGCCACGCTCATTGCCTGAAGTCGGCGCAACCTGCCCCGGGATTTCTTCCTGTGGGCTCAGAAGAAGCCTCGGACCTCTTCGCCGTTCCCGCGGAGTACCAGTACCTCCGGGAGGTTTTCAACAAGGCCCGGGCCACTTCGCTTCCTCTGCATCGACCCTATGACTGCATGTTCGACCTTCTCCCGGGCACTACACCACCACGGGGATGGCTGTATTCATTGTCGGTCCGGAGACCAAGGCTATGGAAACATACATGGAGGACTCCCTGGCTGCAGGGTGTCCGTCCTTCTGCCTCCCCTGCTGGCTCAGGGTTCTTCTTTGTGGAGAAGAGGGGCAAAACCCTGCGCCCGTGCATCGACTACCAGGGCCTCAATGACATCACAAAGACATTGATAAGACATTGATACGTCATCAACACGCGCAGTGCAAAACTAGAGACTCAGTTTGTTTTACTTTAACATCAAGCTACCTAGTTAGCGAATACAAGTCTACAATAGTTTTGCTTTTCATATCTGGATCCTGGGATGCAGTTAGTGTTAACGCTGGGACCGCTGCTACAGTGCCTTGCGAAAGTATTCGGCCCCCTTGAACTTTGCGACCTTTTGCCACATTTCAGGCTTAAAACATAAAGATATAAAACTGTATTTTTTTGTGAAGAATCAACAACAAGTGGGACACAATCATGAAGTGGAACGACATTTATTGGATATTTCAAACTTTTTTAACAAATCAAAAACAGAAAAATTGGGCGTGCAAAATTATTCAGCCCCTTTACTTTCAGTGCAGCAAACTCTCTCCAGAAGTTCAGTGAGGATCTCTGAATGATCCAATGTTGACCTAAATGACTAATGATGATAAATACAATCCACCTGTGTGTAATCAAGTCTCCGTATAAATGCACCTGCACTGTGATAGTCTCAGAGGTCCGTTAAAAGCGCAGAGAGCATCATGAAGAACAAGGAACACACCAGGCAGGTCCGAGATACTGTTGTGAAGAAGTTTAAAGCCGGATTTGGATACAAAAAGATTTCCCAAGCTTTAAACATCCCAAGGAGCACTGTGCAAGCGATAATACTGAAATGGAAGGAGTATCAGACCACTGCAAATCTACCAAGACCTGGCCGTCCCTCTAAACTTTCAGCTTATACAAGGAGAAGACTGATCAGAGATGCAGCCAAGAGGCCCATGATCACTCTGGATGAACTGCAGAGATCTACAGCTGAGGTGGGAGACTCTGTCCATAGGACAACAATCAGTCGTATATTGCATAAATCTGGCCTTTATGGAAGAGTGGCAAGAAGAAAGCCATTTCTTAAAGATATCCATAAAAAGTGTCGTTTAAAGTTTGCCACAAGCCACCTGGGAGACACACCAAACATGTGGAAGAAGGTGCTCTGGTCAGATGGAACCAAAATTGAACTTTTTTGGCAACAATGCAAAACGTTATGTTTGGCGTAAAAGCAACACAGCTGAACACACTATCCCCACTGTCAAACATGGTGGTGGCAGCATTATGGTTTGGGCCTGCTTTTCTTCAGCAGGGACAGGGAAGATGGTTAAAATTGATGGGAAGATGGATGGAGCCAAATACAGGACCATTCTGGAAGAAAACCTGATGGAGTAAATAAATTGGATAAATTGGGCGTGCAAAATTATTCAGCCCCCTTAAGTTAATACTTTGTAGCGCCACTTTTTGCTGCGATTACAGCTGTAAGTCGCTTGGGGTATGTCTCTATCAGTTTTGCACATCGAGAGACTGAAATTTTTTCCCATTCCTCCTTGCAAAACAGCTCGAGCTCAGTGAGGTTGGATGGAGAGCATTTGTGAACAGCAGTTTTCAGTTCTTTCCACAGATTCTCAATTGGATTCAGGTCTGGACTTTGACTTGGCCATTCTAACACCTGGATATGTTTATTTTTGAACCATTCCATTGTAGATTTTGCTTTATGTTTTGGATCATTGTCTTGTTGGAAGACAAATCTCCGTCCCAGTCTCAGGTCTTTTGCAGACTCCATCAGGTTTTCTTCCAGAATGGTCCTGTATTTGGCTCCATCCATCTTCCCATCAATTTTAACCATCTTCCCTGTCCCTGCTGAAGAAAAGCAGGCCCAAACCATAATGCTGCCACCACCATGTTTGACAGTGGGGATAGTGTGTTCAGCTGTGTTGCTTTTACGCCAAACATAACGTTTTGCATTGTTGCCAAAAAAGTTCAATTTTGGTTCCATCTGACCAGAGCACCTTCTTCCACATGTTTGGTGTGTCTCCCAGGTGGCTTGTGGCAAACTTTAAACGACACTTTTTATGGATATCTTTAAGAAATGGCTTTCTTCTTGCCACTCTTCCATAAAGGCCAGATTTATGCAATATACGACTGATTGTTGTCCTATGGACAGAGTCTCCCACCTCAGCTGTAGATCTCTGCAGTTCATCCAGAGTGATCATGGGCCTCTTGGCTGCATCTCTGATCAGTCTTCTCCTTGTATAAGCTGAAAGTTTAGAGGGACGGCCAGGTCTTGGTAGATTTGCAGTGGTCTGATACTCCTTCCATTTCAATATTATCGCTTGCACAGTGCTCCTTGGGATGTTTAAAGCTTGGGAAATCTTTTTGTATCCAAATCCGGCTTTAAACTTCTTCACAACAGTATCTCGGACCTGCCTGGTGTGTTCCTTGTTCTTCATGATGCTCTCTGCGCTTTTAACGGACCTCTGAGACTATCACAGTGCAGGTGCATTTATACGGAGACTTGATTACACACAGGTGGATTGTATTTATCATCATTAGTCATTTAGGTCAACATTGGATCATTCAGAGATCCTCACTGAACTTCTGGAGAGAGTTTGCTGCACTGAAAGTAAAGGGGCTGAATAATTTTGCACGCCCAATTTTTCTGTTTTTGATTTGTTAAAAAAGTTTGAAATATCCAATAAATGTCGTTCCACTTCATGATTGTGTCCCACTTGTTGTTGATTCTTCACAAAAAAATACAGTTTTATATCTTTATGTTTTAAGCCTGAAATGTGGCAAAAGGTCGCAAAGTTCAAGGGGGCCGAATACTTTCGCAAGGCACTGTATATGTGTCGGGATCCTTGCTCAGACAAGGTGGTACTACATTGGCAAAGCAGCTAGCTTAGCTGCTAGCTATCTAGCTTGGCCACCTGGTCTACTATTGCCGGATACCAAGCACGCTAAGCGGTTAGCCCTTGTGGTTAGGGCCACACTTCTATCTGTTTCGGTTTTAGGGCTACCGATTTCCAGAGTTTTCTACTGTCGGCATCTCTCATTTCACAGAGCGAATAGCGGGCTCATCCTATTATTAGTACTATCATGCCTCCGAAAAAAGACGAGGATCACATCTCTGCTGGGCACTCTTGGAGAAGCAGAAAGTTTTCTATAAGGAAATTATACTTCAGCAGGAAAATAACTGGAGTCTACCAACAAACGGCTGGATGACCTGAATAAAGATGTACAAGACATTAAAACAAGCCTTCAGTTCACACAGAAGGATGTGGATGTATTGAAGACCACACAGGATACACTTTCCATAAACTGTTCCTCTATGTGGAATGAAATCACCACAGTCAGGGAGGGCCCCCAGAACATGTCTGGGAAGGCTGATTACCTGGATGGACAATCAAGGAGAAATAATATTGTAAAAGATGATATCCAGGAGAGCCAAAGTGGGACATGGGCTGAATCAGAGGACAAAGTTCGAAAGCTGTTTTCTGAGGAGCTACAATTGGATCAACAGGTTGAGCTGGAATGTGCTCACCGGTCTGGGAAACCAGGGGTCACTAGTGGCGCCAATGGTGGTGCCAATGGAACCAGACCCTGGCCAGTTGTGGTGAAATTCCTCAGGTTCAAGGATAAGCTTTCAGTCCTTGAAAAAGCCTAACGCCTTAAAGGGTCCTTCGTTGATGAGGATTTGTCAGATGCAGTCTGTCAATGAAGAAAGGAACTAAAACCAGCTATGAAGGCTGCAAGAGAACGAGGTGATATAGCATATCTGAGGTATGACAAACGGATTGTTCACCCTAGGAGGAGCGACAGACACAAGTATTTCCAGCCCCACGCACACACACACACACACACACACACTGGCTGACTGAGTATCTCCCTCTCAGATTCCAACTGCTAATTCATGTTTGGACATAAAAATACCGTAAATCTACCAAAGAAAGAGGTCTGTTATTTGCTCACTTGAATATATGCAGTTTAAGGAACAAAATTCATGAAGTATGCTGTCTAGTGCAGTCAAACAATATTCATGTATTGGCAATATCAGATACTCACTCTGACTCTTCTTTTGAGGATGCTGAGATCTCTTCTATACATGGATACAATTTGTTCAGAAGGGACAGAAATAGATATGGGGGTGGAGTTGCAGTTTACATCCAGAGTCATATTCCAGCAAAACAACATAATGACTTAATGTTGAATGGATTAGAGGCACTATGGGTACAGGTGCATTTACCACATTTCAAACCTATAGTAGTTGGTTGCTGCTATAGGCCCTAGTGCTGATGTGAAATATCTTGGTGGAATTTGCAAAATGTTGGATAAGGTATCTGATGAATATAGGGAAATGCATTTTTTATAACCAACTATCCAATGAGAAATAAACGTATTTCTGTTGCCAATGTATGTAACCTGACCCAAGTTGTGACATTACCAACCAGAGCGTTCACTATTAGGTCTGGTATCACATCATCAACTTGTATTGATCACATTTTTACTAACATGGCTGAACATTGTTCTATAGCTGTATCAGTGGCACTAGGTTGCAGTGATCATAACTTGGTTGCACTCACTAAGAAAACTAAAATACCAAAGGCTGCCCCTAAAGTAATCTACCGAAGGACGTTTGTCCCAGACGCTGCCCGCTCCTGGAATGTGCTCATTCCTCCAGGCTTGCCTGTCACCCTAGCTCCCATCGGACCCTGGCCTTTGTTCGACAACACAACCATGGTCCCTGACGTCTCCGCGTTCGTTTTCCACAGCTGCTTTTCCAAAGCCGGCCAAAGGCCAGCTGGAGCGAACCAATCAGGACCTGGAGACGACTATTCGCTGCCTCGTCTCCGCAAACCCACCACCTGGAGCCAGCAACTTGTGTGGGTGGAATATGACCGCAACACCCTCCTCTGCTCAGCCACTGGTCTCTCGTCTTTTGAGTGTTCAATGGGTTATCAGCCCCCGCTCTTCCCTGAGCAAGAGAAAGAGGTCAGCATACCCTCGGCCCAGATGTTCATCTGCCGCTGTTGTCATACCTGGAAGAGAGCCCAGTCTGCTCTTCTCAAGACCACCTCCAGATATCGACGACAGGCGGACCTCCACCAGACCCCGGCTCCCCGCTATCGTCTCGGGCAGAGGATGTGGCTGTTCACTCGGGATCTGCCCCTCAAGGTGGAGTCTCGCAAACTTTCCCCCCATTTTATCGGCCCTTTCCCCATCTCTAAGATTCTTAGTCCTTCTGCTGTTCATCTTCTGTTGCCCCCAGAAACTACCCAACCAGCCCGAGATCCAGACACTACCCAACCAGCCCCAGATCCAGATACCACCCAACCAGCCCCAGATCCAGATACCACCCAACCAGCCCCAGATCCAGATACCACCCAACCAGCCCGAGATCCAGATACTACCCAACCAGCCCCAGATCCAGACACCACCCAACCAGGCCCAGATCCAGACACCACCCAACCAGCCCGAGATCCAGACACCACCCAACCAGCCCGAGATCCAGATACTACCCAACCAGCCCCAGATCCAGACACCACCCAACCAGCCCCAGATCCAGATACCTGTCCACCCACTGACCCGCCCACTTGGCTTCTTCCCCTGTGATCAAGCCATCATGCTCTGTCCCTTCTCCATCACCCTGCTGTGCTACCCAGCCATCCCTCCACCTTCCTCCTGGCTATAAATGGACTCACTATCACTCCATCAGCTTGGTTAAATGAGGAAGACACATTTCACTTGAATGCATTCAGTTGAACAAATGACTAGGTATCCCCCTTTTCTGTCCTGTCACTGCTGGACTCCCTAATGTTGTGGTGTCCCTGAGCTCTGTCTTACATGACAGAGCACAGGGACAATAGATGGTTTGATAACCAAGAATAGATGGTGTGATAACTGGTTTGATAACCATAAATAGATGATTTGATAACGGCTTTGATAACCAAGAATAGATGGTGTGATAACTGGTTTGATGGTGAACATAGTAACAGCACAGTATAGAACAACTTTATTATTCCCAATGGAACTTCAGTATCTCTTTATGTAAAATGTGTCTATTAATGGTATAATATACCGTTCAAACAAAGTAGGCCTACACATATACTGCCATTCTATGAATTTCCCATATTTTATTTGATATTGCCTTTCTCCTTCTAACTTGTTAAGGTTTGTTGTATAGAGGATCAATTGTTTGATAATTAAGAGTGAATTAATTAACAGCATAGAATAACTTTATGTTTCCCTATGGAAGTTCGCTATTTCAATATCATGTGAAAATATATTCTTACTATAATGGTATTATATATACAGTACAAAGTACAAACACACTGTCGAAATCAATGTTCTATTCTGTGAATGTAAAATTTTCCTGTGAATGTTCAATGTTTCCTAGGAATTGTTCCTCTGTTGCTTTATGGTAATGAAGTAAGGGAAAAAACCTGCGTCCTTGTAGAAATGCTAAGAGGTGGTACTGTACGTGGGACTTGAAATAATTAAGGTGAAAACAACTAACATGTTCTTCAATTTCAAACATGGCTCAATAGTACAGTGGACCTTTGCTTCCTCTACTTTTCCATTATGGAAATGACTTCCACACTGCACCACTTAGTCTGAGTGTCCCCAACCTGAAAGAGAGAGAAAGACGGAGGAGAGAAGAATAGTGTGAGTCACTTCCGACTGGTCATTACATCGTAGGAGGGTGTAGAAACATTAGTGTGGAAACAGGGAGAATCTCAATTGCTTACTCCTCACGTCCTCTCTCCTTGCCTCTTTCTCAAAACCCATTGGAGGAGAAGGACAAAGGGGAGGGACCTCTGGGTTTCTCATCCAATGGATTTTGAGAAGGAAGCGAGGAGAGCGGACGCGAGGAGTATGCAATTGAGATTCACCCTATGTTTCCACACTAATGTTTCTACACCCTCCTACGATGTAATGACCAGTCGGAAGTGAGTCACACTATCCTTCTCTTCTCCTCCGCGATGGAGAGATAGAGGGATGGAGGGATCACCCTCAAACATCAGCGGATCTTCCCTTGTCTGTTTAGGTGGGTACACTCATCAGGGCAGCCTCAAGTGCCCTCTATCTCTCTCATCTCTCTGCCAAGGAGTTCCATGGCCACATAAGGCTTGAGCAAGACCATAGCACAGATAGAACAATGAGACAGATATTTCACCAGATGTATAAATGTGAAGCATCCGGTTGGCGTTTCCACTCACTACCAAATATGGTGGTGAGAGGAAGCCCTGTGGCTGGCAATGGGAGAAGATGGATCAAGATGGATTTTGGCTAACATTCTGCAAATTTTCTCATCGATTAAACATTTGATCTCCATACAGTATTCTGTTTCCAAAACTAGAATATGTAACAAAAAGAGTGTACTGCGTTTTGTAGACTTTACTCTTTGCCAAAGTTTTTTAAAATAACGTTGTTTAGGAGTGCAAGGGCGTATTGAGTTATTGCACAAGCGCACACAGAGTAGATGTTCCCTAACGCAAATTTGCAAAAAAATGTTAGAACGCGTCAATAGCATCTCAATGACTGGTGCTTGGCTCTGCCCAGCTCCTTGCTTGTTCTGCCCACTATGATTAATTTGCTCCCATTGGAAACAGGCTCTGGACTATCTTGGATTAGTTCTAAAAATCTTTGGCATTGATTATGGATTTCACTCTCAAAAACCAGGTCATCCGAGAGCCCAGAAATAGAATTAAACTGAACAATAGATTGTACATTCACTGAACAAAAATATAAACACTACAGGTAACAATTCCAAAGATTTTGTTACAGTCAATTGAAATACATGAATTAGGCCCTAATCTATGGATTTCACATTACCGGGCAGGGGCGCAGCCATAGGCCTAACCACTTGGGAGACAGGGCCAGCTAACCGGAATGAGTTTTTCCTCCAAAAAGGGTTTAATTACAGAAATAAATACATTATCACATCATTATCACAAACGTCATCACCATGACTAAGAAACCAACTGCACTGTGGTAGTCATCCCGTCAAACGGAAGCCATAGAAATGGAATAACAATTTGACTGTCTATCTCCATTGGCTTGGTTATGTCTGCATTGGCATCGGTGGGTGCGACCACCCACATATGTGAACTTAGAGGTTTTCTATAGCAAACGTGACGCAGTTTGGTGTCGCGTCTCGCTGGCACAGGCAGCCAGGCTTGGCACCATTACTGCCTGCTGGAGGCATCAATGCCCACTGCCCAGTCACCCACCATGTGTTAACCAGTGACGTGCATCAACTGGGTATTTCTGATACTCACCATCATGTTGTGTAAAATGACTGTAGGTTGTAAACCAATGGAAACGTCAGATGAGATGTGGTAGCGAATATTTTGCGAAAGGGTTAGACACACATCACATTGAGTATTGTATTACTTACCATTCAATTAATATGGTTGGATCCCACATAGGGTTAACTTCACAGAAGTGCTAGTTGAGTCAGTCTGTGGAATAGCAAATGTTTTACAGTAACCTCCAATGTAGCATTAAACACTGTGGATGATGGGTATATAGACTAGAGACTCTCCTTATGTTAATCATTATAGTGGAGAAAAACCTGCTAATCACAAGTAGGGTAAAAAAAGAATCTCAAAAGATTAGTAATTATTTGGGGGTCTTCCTTGGTGAGAACAGAAACTATATTGTGGCATTTATGTGTAGCTGGTTTCCTTGAATCACTGAGTCATCTGGCTTACCTATATAGAGTGCATAGTAATGTAGGGATTGAGGGGGAAAAGACTAGCGGCTAGCCTCCCTGGATGCTAGGATTTGACAGCCTTCATTGAGAGGTCAGGACACAGATGGCACATGATGTAGTGCCCTGTAACTGTAAGGTCACTGGCTCAAGCACTGCATCGGCTGTTCCCCTTCAATCACTGCAGCTCTGGTGACGTTGCAAAGCATATATCGCCCCCTTCTGGTCTGGAAATAGTTCACACCAGCATGCATGTTCTGCACATTGGATGGAGAAAAGGATTCTGTTATTGACAATACCATTTATAATGTATTTTAATTTAGTGGTACATACAAAAAATGAGAATTGTGCCAATGTTACATAAATACGTAATAAATTGTGACCTCATGGATCCGGCCCACACCTCTAGTAAAGCCCAGTGTGCAGTAATCAGAACATCCACACCAGAACAGCAGGAGTCAAACATACATACATCCTCTTGCCCCTCAGCTTACATTATAAAAGTGACTGGTGTCATTCACAAAGAATGTTCATAGGAACATATCCCACTGGATATGGTGAGGGGATACAGGTGAGAGGTAAGGGGTTAAAGATCAATGTTGATAACAGGTGTAACCCCATGGCTGGGTATGGTCGGGCCCAGGCCTCTGTTGAGCAGGCCCAGCTGGTGATAAGGTCAAAGCCAGGTGAGGGGTTAGAGGTCAGTGGTGACAACTGGCATTAACCCGTGGATGAGCAGGGTGGGTCACAGGTCTCTACTCAGATGCAGGAAGGAGGAGTAACGCCTCGTGTCCGCCGGAGTGCGGGGCAAATACAGGAAGCGCACGGCGAGGGGTGGGTCGATGATGGCTTTGACTAGGCCTAGAACATACAGGAAGCGCACGGCGAGGGGTGGGTCGATGATGGCTTTGGCTAGGCCTAGAACATACAGGAAGCGCACGGCGAGGGGTGGGTCGATGATGGCTTTGACTAGGCCTAGAACATACAGGAAGCGCACGGCGAGGGGTGGGTCGATGATGGCTTTGACTAGGCCTAGAACATGCAGGAAGCGCACGGCGAGGGGTGGGTCGATGATGGCTTTGACTAGGCCTAGAACATACAGGAAGCGCACGGCGAGGGGTGGGTCGATGATGGCTTTGACTAGGCCTAGAACATACAGGGCACTGCCACACACGTTGTCATAGGATAACATGATGCCAATGCTGCGTCCAGACTGGCCCCAGAGCTCGACTGATCATGTCTGGTTGATTATAGTTATGAGAGTATGGATGCAAAGAAAGTAAAAGTTGCCCCACAACTACTAATAAAGGGTTGATTATTTTTCTGGGCTAATACATATGCTTTTGACCTACATAAATTACTCATCACACAAAAGACATTTGCAAAACTAGCAACCTCCTTTAAGTCAAAGAAACTAAACTCAAGTTTGAGCTATTATTACAGATACATGTAACGTGTAGGCCTAGACATAAGTTTGACATTTATTTCTGAGTAGTTTACAACCTCCAGCTGTATCCTCTTTCTGAGTAGTTTACAACCTCCAGCTGTATACTCGGTCAATTGGAGTTTCATAAATGGATGGCGGCTACAATGGGAGTATGTCAATTGTATACCCATTGGAGGAGAATGTGAAAGGGGTGGGACCTCTGGCTTTCTCATCCAATGGGTTTTGAGGAGGCGGCGAGGAGAGAGGACATGAGGAGTATACAATTGAGATTCTCCATTGTATCACTCAATCTTTTTTTGACTGTGCGCCATTTGTAATGTTTCGCTTGTTAATCCAATCAGTTATGCATCCTCCTTGACCTCGTGACCCCAAAACTGTTGACACAGCTGATTGGTTTCAGACAATATTTGTATTACTTTCAGAAAAGTTTAATTAAAACATGGTGTATAATTTGACATTTTATGAGGACAGGTTTTTTTGTGTAGTTAAAATTTCCTTTGAGGATTTAATTTTAATAATGACATACAAATATAAACAAATATTTATATAGCCTGATTAATGAATTAATAAAAAAAACACAGTTATAAAACTAATGTACAGTGAACAATAAATAAAAAATACTAAGAGTGGACCATTATCTGATTGCATCCAAATGCTTGACATGTGTTCCTAGTGCTCTGTTGGTAGGTGCCATGAAATGCAAGCCATCAATTGGGTCAATTGTCTCTCATATGTAGCATGTACATTTATATTCCTTTTGTCCTGGTTTTACTGCAGAAGCAGCATGCAGTCAGTCTAAGCTGAATGCCGGAAACAGTGAGCTGTCATTCCAAATAATGACCAGCAGAAGGTGACGTATCTCCATGTTTCATTACAAGTCTTTACTGTCTGTAATGTGTAACCAACCAGAGAAAGGTCTGCTTGGTGAGTGACAGCTTTCAGGCGGTTATGTCATTTCTCCTCTCTGAGCACCTCCCTTCTCCACATCGCCTCTCCTCTCTGGGTGCATCACAATACTCTACAGCAGCCCCCTAGCCTCCTCACTTATCTGGGTGCGTCTCAATACTCTGAAGTAGCTCCCTCCCCTCCTTCTTCTTCAGGGGCACCCATGGGTCAGGTCAGCCATAAGCCATTCCATCTTTCCAGTGATCAGTCTGCTGAAAGTCCACAGAACCGTGCTCAGGCTGTGGGTACTCTCAGCGGTACTTGAAAACAACGGGCTCTCCACAGACCCCTTTAGGACCAAAGGGAAGAGCGAGAAGGTGGGGGATGGGTAGGATGGAAAGAGACGAAGAGAGCAACAGGGGAAGAGAAAAGGAGAGAATTGAGGGAGAGAGAGAGAGTCAGTATAACAAAGATATGACACACATTACTAAATATGCTGATGGTTTCCATTACAAAAGCAATTCACTTTAACTATGCATGTTGATTGAGAGCTGTAGTCTTCTGCATTGAAATGATCATACACATGAAAGCATGTTGTTGACATTGTCTGATAGTGAGACACACTTGAGAAACACTGAATGACAATTGGAAAGAAACTATTGTAATTTCACTGTTCTGTTCATCTCTAGCCAGTCTTTTAACTACAAATGTTGCTAGTGAATGGCATGTCCCTTGCATAAGTTCTCCATGCGTAGCCTGGATGGCTGTGTCTCTGTCATGGGGAAGGTATGCTCTGCGATCTGCTAATCTTCCTGGCGAAGGAAGACTAGGGTTCATTGGGGTCACAGCTATGTTTGAAATGAGAGGGAGTCAATGAGGGATTACTGGAAGAAGACAGGATACTCCATTTTCATATGGAAATGAAAGTGACGTCAAATAAAATAAAATTTTATTGGTCACATACACATGCGTAGCAGATGTTAATGCGAGTGTGGCAAAATGCTTGTAGTTCCGACAGTGCAGTAATATCTAACAATTCCCCAACAACTACCTAATACACACAAATCTAAAGGGGTGAATGAGAATATGTACATATAAGTATATTGATGAGCGATGGCCGAGCGGCATAGGCAAGGTGCAATAGATGGTATAAAATACAGTATATACATGTGATATTAGTCATGTAAGATATGTACACATTATTAAAGTGGCATTATTTAAAGTGGCATTGTTTAAAGTGACTAGTGATCCATTTGTTAAAGTGGCCAGTGATTGGGTCTCAATGTAGGCAGCAGCCTCTGAGTTAGTGATTGCTGTTTAGCAGTCTGATTGCCTTGAGATAGAGATTGAAAAACAGCTTCTTCGGTCCCAGCTTTGATGCACCTGTACTGACCTCACCTTCTGGATGGTAGCGGTGTGAACAGGCAGTGGCTTGGGTGGTTGTTGTCCTTGATGATCTTTTTTGCCTTCCTGTGACATCGGGTGCTGTAGTCATGGAGGGCAGGTAATCTGCTCCTGGTGATGCGTTGTGTAGTCCGCACCACCCTCTGGAGAGCCTTGCAGTTGAGGGTGGTGCAGTTGCCGTACCAGGCTGTGATACAGCCCGACAGGATGCTTTCAATTGTGCATCTGTAAAAGTTTGTCAGGGTTTTGGGTGACAAGCCAAATTTCTTCAGCCTCCTGAGGTTGAAGAAGTGCCACTGCACCTTCTTCACCACACTGTCTGTGTGGGTGGACCATTTCAGTTTGTCTGTGATGTGTACGCTCAGGAACTTAAAACTCTCCAGCTTCTCCACTGCTGTCCCTTCGATGTGTATAGGGGGCTGCTCCCTCTGCTGTTTCCTGAAGTCCACGATCAACTCCTTTGTTTTGTTGACGTTGAGTGAGAGGTTGTTTTCCTGACACCACCCTCCGAGAGCCCTCACCTCCTCCCTGTAGGCCGTCTCGTCGTTGTTGGTGATCAGGCCCACTAATGTTGTATCATCTGCAAACCTATGATTGAGTTGGAGGCGTGCATGGCCACGCAGTCGTGGGTGAACAGGGAGTACAGGAGAGAGCTAAGCACACACCCTTGTGGGGCCCCAGTGTTGAGGGTCAGAGAAATGGAGATGTTGTTTCCTACCTTCACCACCTGGGGGCTGCCAGTCAGAAAGTCCAGGACCCAATTGCACAGGGCGTGGTTGAGACCCAGGGCCTCCAGCTTGATGATGAGCTTGGAGGGTACTATGGTGTTGAATGCTGAACTGTAGTCAATGGACAGCATTCTTACATAGGTATTCCTCTTGTCCAGATGGGATAGGGCAGTGTACAGTGTGATGGCGATTACGTCATCAGTGGACCTGTTGGGGCGGTATGCAAACTGAAGTGGGTCTAGGGTGGCCGGTAAGGTGGCGGTGATATGATCCTTGACAAGCCCTTCAAAGCACTTCATGATGACAGAAGTGAGTGCTACGTGGTGATAGTCATTTAGTTCAGTTATCTTGAAACTTAGCAACACTGAAATGCCTACGCTCACTGCACACCAACAAGTGGCCAATAAGTAATCTAAGCAAGACATAGCTGTGGGAAGTAGTTTGGTGGTGGGACTGCTGCAATTTTTTTGCCAAAGTGATTTGGGGGGAGGTGTGCAGATTTATTTTGCCATCACTGAAGACGCCGCTAACAGGACTAGTAAAGGTACAGTGTACTATTTTTGTGATTATTTTTTTACTAAATTGAGTGTATACTCACACTTGAGTCTGATAATTATCTGTACAAAGCAGTTCATCTGATAATACTTGTGGAATATAAAAATACTTGCTTGATATATTTTTTCCAGTTTCTTGAAATACCTTGCAATTGCAACTTATTTCTATGTGAAAACTGAAATGGTCTATCCATTCCTTTTTAGTAGACACTCTTATCTGGAACAATTTATAGTAGTGAGTGCATACATTTTCATACTTTTTTGTACTGATCCCCCATGGGAATCAAACCCACAACCCTAGCATTGCAAGTGCAATGCTCTACCAACTGAGCCACATCATCACAAACCACTTGATGTCTCAATGTAGTCAATTAATGTAGTGTTTTTCTTCATAGTGATGGAAAGTCTACAGGTACAAACATAGATGACCAGCCTATGTACAATACAGTAATGTACATTAACATGAAGTGGTTTGTAGGGATGGTAAATGAATACTGCACAAAAAGTGGTTGTTTTCCATGTTATTTGATCAAGAAAAATATTTAATTTGATGTGGATGTTTTGTGTCTTTGCACCTTTTGATGTAAATGTTTGAGAACAGGGTTTTGTTATTTTAAGATTACATTAGAATGAAAATCACAGAGAAAGGGATAGGACAACAACTCTTGCAATTTCAACTATTGAATCCTGGAAGATACTGTTCTTAATTACTACCTTTTTGGCAAAATCTGAGCTACTGAAATATATTTTTGCCCACTCTACAGATATCTATATAGGTCTGCTAATACTAAGGCCCAGTGCACTACTTTTGCACTTTTTATGATATATATTTTTTAAATTCTGATTTTTCAGGGGGTGCTGCAGCACACTCAGCACCCCTACTTCTCAGCAACCTATAGTGTGTGTATGTATGTGTGTATTTCTTATTATCCCTTACCCTGATGTCCAGGTGTGTGATTATGTGTAGGTAGTTGTTGACAGTGTGCTCCAGTCTCTCCAGCAGAGTTGCGGCACAGCCAGGCTGGCTCAGAGTCTTAACCACACTCACACTCCTAGACAAAGCCCTCAGAGTTGCAGCTATGTCCCCCTTCTTCTCCTGGGCCTGGGAGAAAAACACACACACACACACACAGGTAACATACACACACACACACACACACACACACACGAGAGAGAGAGATACAAACATCAAATTATTACCACAATTGGATGTTACTGAACCGAGGAAAACAAATCATCTGCATTGAGAAGCAGAAGTTGAAGTGTTTGATAGCGTACTGATTTCCTCTCCCAGGAAGCCTTGTGAACCTTGATGCAGGGGAGCTGAATGGGGGACGGGAGCATCTTCAAGGCATCACAATCAGCCTGAAGAAAGGAGATTAGCACACAGACATTAAAAAAGAGACAGGCATGCAGGCAGGCAGGCAGGCCAGATTCAGTGGTGTAGAGGAGGGTATACGCAGGTATATGCCATATACCACCTTTTTTTGTGGGCATTGCATATGTTTACTTCTTAATCCCCATGATGCGTATCAAAGTAGTGTAGTGGAGGTATACGCAATATCAATTTATAAGGCTGATGGAACAGATCAAAATGTTTAGCTTAGAATATTGATAAACGGATAATTATTTATTCACACTTTAAGCGCAGCAATGTGCACACGGTGGTAAACCTACGCGTTAATGTTCCAAAATGCAATTGAGAAAACCCATTCTAAAATGTGCACTGCACATGCAAACGGTTTCATGGAAAGAGATGGAAATATCCATTAGAAATGTATAAAGAGGGGAGATCTCAAGATGCAACAACTATCATGGGTTGCTAATATGACTAGGATAATGCCTTTGGCTGCTTGACAATGAAAGGAACATTGAAAACCAACAGGAGAGCGCATATGAAGTCTTTATTAAATAATTGCCTCCACGTTTCCACGGTGGCATTTTGGCTAGGCTACTTTGAATGGTAAGACATTCCTCATAATATGAAGTAAAACATCCAGGTCTCAAACAATTAAGGAACAGGAAACATATAGTGATGCTAATGATAGACCTGAACGTCTTCTGGTAGATGGAAAGGATTTCCCCAAAACCTTCTCAATTAAATGTTAACTAGCTACAAAGTAGCCTATGCCTGTCTGGCAGAATAATATCATGATTATTTGCATCAATCCAGTGGCTATTTGTTTTGCAAACTCCTTCTCATGTGTGCTACAGAAACACTGCTAACTAAATAACAGTGCCCGTTGCCTGCACAGTTGTAATAAAGGGTAACTACACTCAAAAATACAAATGTAAAAGTTTTTCCCAGACCTCGAAAGTGGTCTCCTCATGTGGTTTAAGAATTAGTGTGTACTTAGAAGGTCCAATTTAATTGTCTATCTATTAAAAAAAGTGTGACTGAGAGCAAAAACATGAAAAAATGTAGGTAATTCAGAGTGTATGTAACTGTTTGTCTTAATTTTTCACACAAGGCACCTTTCCTTCGGGCTGTTTGGGAAATCTGGGGCAAAATTTGAGTATACCCACTTATCCAGGCACCACTACAGCACTGGGCAGATTGTTAAAAACATATAGGTTTACCAGAGCAGCCGCCATCTCTGCCACAGTGTTCATGTCCCTCCTGGACTCTCTGTCACACACAAAGTCTATGGGCCTGGTTTCAGCATTCCACACCTCAGAGGCTACCATGCACAGCAGAAGAAGTCCTGGACACATACATAACATATTCAACTCATTTAAGAATGTATTCATCCTCAAGGTGCTATGACAGTCAGACACTGAATCAACCCCTAAATGACTCAACACACTGCACATAAAGTATGAAAATATGATACTAGATAGGCCTAGCTCATTATAGTTTAATATATTCCATCAGACACTCTTTGAATAGCCTACTCACTGCTTAACGCCATGCCCCTCTCGGCTGCGTCTGATGTCCATTAATGTGGTCCATTAAAAAAAACGGAATGTTTACTGTCTTCAGTCGGTAATAAAACCACTCCGAATTACTTTCTGCACATCTGAAGTGCGTTGTGTCCCCTCTATAGTCCTCGCGCCCTTTAATTTTCCACGTTATCATCCTTCATAGCGCGAAGAGCGCGCGTTATCAAATCCCAGAACGCGCTCAATTTTCCTTTTTCTATAATCCAAAGGGTCACGTGAACGAATATCACCGAACTGCTGTTCTTCTTTCATCTGTCCCCTGTCGTTAATTAAATCTCTCTTTCGCTCGCTTGCTCTCTCTCGTTCTATGACAATGACTCATTAACATAAAAGTCATGTAACGTTCAGAAGATAATATGTTGACTAGGCTACCTACTCCCACCGGAGTTAATGTTTTATTATTGTGAAACGATAACATCTACTTATCTAGGGTGCACAGCTGATCAATCAAGCCATTGGAATTCTCCCATGGCTGTCAAGCATGTAGGATTTAGGCATAATTGGTTGGCCTGAAGCTCAATGATTCTATTGTACCAATTTCTCTTCGATATTTTTGTTTTATCACTAACAAAATAATGTTCTAATCTACCATTTTTATAGTCATTCAAGTGTGCTAACCATGTACAGCACCACTTTCAAATAATTTTCCCTCCCACGCACGCACACACTCCCTCTCTTTCTCTCTCTCTCACACACACTCACTAACTCTCTCCTTACTGCGTAGGAGCGGTGTTTTGCTGTTTGATTTGCGTGCTTACAAACATCCCGTCAGCGGCCAAGTTCAAGTTTATTTACCTCCCAGTCAGTCAGGCCAAACTGTCCAAGTCCTGCCCGAAGGAAAATATTCAAACATAAATGTTCACCTGTTGATTTATTCCCATTTTCAGCCTCTCGATTACCCCATCATCATAATCACTGCAACCCATTCATTAGCCGAACTGAATAGACATCGCCGCCTCTCCAGGAGAGGAAATTGCTTCGAGCAGCCTTGTTAAAAATTAATTTAATTCATAGTCCAGAGTTGACTGCGGTAGTATCACACAGTGGGTGCTGTTTAGACAGCTGTGGGTGCGTGCCATCTGGAGTCCAGTGGGACTGACAGTATTGAATCGATAGCCTACTGATGCAATAACAAATTGAAAGTAGCATTTTACCTGCAAGGGCTATCATTATGAACAATAGGCATGAATATTAATAACACTAGGCAATTTGAATAAATTCATGGTCTAAATAACTGGCTTTTCATTAGTATAACGGTTAGTATGGTATTTTCCTTTGAATACTCGAAGTACTGAGTACTTTATACATTTCCAAAAATATCTATTAGCTATTTTTTGTTTTGTCATTATGGGATATTGTGTGTAGATTGATGAGGGGGAAAAACGCTTTAATCAATTTCAGAATAAGGCTGTAACGTAACAAAATGGGGAAAAAGTCAAGGTGTCTGAATACTTTCCGGATGCACTGTTAATGTTGTAAATGACTATTGTCGCTGGAAACATATTAATGCAAAAATAACATGCAAAACAGTCAACAAAAAAAACATATATATATATATATATATATATATATATATATGCAAAAATAACATGCAAAACAGTCAACAAAAAAAACATATATATATATATATATATATATATATATATATATATATATATATATTTGTTGTTGACTGTTTTGCATGTTATTTTTGCATATATATATATATATATATATATATATATGTTTTTTTTGTTGACTGTTTTGCATGTTATTTTTGCATTAATATGTGTCACACAGCAGTTTGCAAACAATGAAAATAATAATAATTGAGTTAACAAAGGCTGAAGGTCATTGGCCACATATAAAATGGCATCAAATTACGTTATGTCTACAGTAGCTTTTATTGGACTGATGATGGCAACATCATACTTTGAAAACCTTTGCTAGTAGGCTAAACAAGCAGTCATCATCATGAATCACGTCAACAATCTACGGCAAATCCTTTTCAATCATTGTCATATGAAGACAAATTAATGATGAAACTTATTGGTGCTCATCGGCCACTGGACATAAACATTACACAACAAGTTGGAAATCGAAAATTCAACAATGAGTGGTTTGGAAGGAATTAGTGGCCAACTGTAAGCCTTGCAAATAAATCACTAGCCTGCTATTCAGTGGAGTGGGTGTGTGGTCCAAGTCTGGGTTTAAGGGTCTCTTTTCCAAGCTTAAAAGGATAAACATTCAACACCACATGGGTCAGAAAAGGTTGAATACATTGGCCATGCTGTCAATCCAGCATGACTTCTGCCAAGTTCAAAATAAATGGAAACTCAGAACTGGGATATCTCAGACTTCAGTGAGTTCAATACAACTGGGAACTCTGAAAAAAATGAGCTTCGACTGGGAAAATACGTTTTGAACGGTCGTCCAACTCGGAATTCCAAGTTAAGAACTCAAGCCTCTTTGTAGAGCTCCGACCTGAAGATATCTGACGTCATGACACCTTGTTTTTTTTTATGAGTTCCCAGTTGTCTTGAAAGCACCATAAATCCAAAGAATGCCAGACTTTGATGACAAAATTTTCCCACAAGGACCGCCGCACCACCTTCCTGTTCAAGTGAGCACAGCACAACAAGGTACCAAAATGACTTGTATGCTGCTGCTTGTAGTGTCATACCCAAGAAGACTCGAGGTTTCAATCGCTACCAAAGGTGCTTCAACAAAGTACTGAGTAAATGTTCTGAATACTTATGTAAATGTGATATTTCCATCTTTTTTAAATACAAATGTCTAAAAGCCTGTTTTTGCTTTGTCATTATGGGGTATTGAGTGTAGACTGAGAAATAACAGCAACATTTAATACATTTTAGAATAACATAACAAACATAACAAAATGTGGAAAAAGTCAAGGGGACTGAATACTTTCCAAATGCACTGTACATATACTGCAGCTAAGAAAGTACTATTAAGTGTATGTTGTTTAGTAAGCTGTTAATAGCCCATTTGCCTCACCCTAATAATTTGGTCCCTTCCCCCCTCATAACTTAGGACCTACTGTTCTGACTTGGTTGTGCACATGTAGCCTATAGCCTGTTTTAGAGAAATGTAATCATTGAATATTGTAAGAGCTTTCATTGTCTGCTTATGTGCCCCCTTTATTTATCCTACGGTTCTGACTTGGTGTACAGGGAAAATACTGTAAGAACGGCCCATGTTCTAAATTCTGTCACTGTACATTTCAAAAGTGCTGAACAAATAGTTATTGACTACTTCCGTCCTACCTCGCTCATTAATGTCTTAATCGAAATGATGGATTACCGCTTATCCTCTGGTCATCCCCTTATGCAATAGTCTGTACATCTCAGTACATTTCAGAAGAATTAGTCAGCCATATCAGCTATGTTTTTTTAAATGTAAATGAGACTGAATGAACTGTTTCGCTGCCAGACAAGGCTCCGCTGATAGCCAGGTGCCGTAGCAGTACAAGAGTTCAACATTCACCTTCTGCTACCATTTCTAGCCGTCTTTGCATACAGTTTGAGGCAAACATTTGATGAATCCAACGTATGCACCAGATCGAATGCACTGCAACTGCCTCTGCAACGCAATGCTGCAAGGCAAACACAATGTTTCATTGGAAATTAATGTAATTCCGGTGTACCAAAATGCAATGATGCTGTCGGTGTGTTCGAAGCGTAAGGATTCACTCCATGGTGCTGAAAAGAAAGCTCTGCTGTTGGGACAGCTTTATGTAGGCCCTAACAGTTTGTGGGCACAGTTTGTCACCTTATAGTGCAATTCAGTGGCGACCAGTTATTCAGGGTTTTGAGCCCCACATTTTTTGCAAAAAAATAAATGTATATACAATACCATTCAAAAGTTTGGGGTCATTTAGAAATGTACTTGTTTTTGTAAGAAAAGCAATTTTTTGTCTGTTAAAATATCAAATTGATCAGAAATACAGTGTAGACATTGTTAATGTTGTAAATGACTATTGTCGCTGGAAACAGTACATTTTTTATGGAATATCTACATAGGCATATAGAGAGAGGCCCATTATCAGCAACCATCACTCGTGTTCCAATGGCATGTTGTATTAGCTAATCCAAGTTTATCATTTTAGAAGGCTAGTTGATCATTAGAAAACCCTTTTGCAAGTATGTTAGCACAGCTGAAAACTATTGTTCTGATTAAAGAAGCAATAAAACTGGTCTTCTTTAGACGAGTTGAGTATCATCAGCATGTGTGGGTTCGATTGTCAGCTCAAGAAACAAACGCCTCACAAGTCCTCAATTGGCAGCTTCATTAAATAGTACCGGCAAAACTCTAGTCGCAACATCAACAGTGAAGAAGCAACTCCAGGATGCTGACCTTCTAGGCAGAGTTGCAAAGAAAAAGCCATATCGCAGACTGCCCAATAAAAATACAAAATTAAGATGGGCAAAATAACAACTTGTAGACTTGTTTACGTGCTGCTGTGCGGTTTGTTGCTAACGTTTCTTTGCTACCTGCCAACTTTACAGTTTTTACTTTTTTAATTACCGTTTTATATGTTTTATTTTTCCCTCGCTCTACTTTTTTCATTCAACTTTTTCACCCCGGATGCTTTATCTGGACATGGTTCTATACGACCTCCACCAGCCGAAGCTAAGTAGTAACATTAACATTGTCTTCTAATTGCAGTCACTGTACTTATAAAATAAAGGAGAACGATCGCCTTATGGTGAAGATAGCTGTGCTGCAAGCCCAGCTTTAGACACAATCGTTAGGCAAGGGTAATTTAAGTGTAGGACAGAATGAAACAGCGTCTGCGCCACCAATAAGTACAGATAGTAAACTCAGCAAAAAAATAAACGTCCTCTTACTGTCAACTGTGTTTATTTTCAGCAAACATAACATGTGTAAATATTTGTATGATCATAACAAGATTCAACAACTGAGACAAACTGAACAAGTTCCACAGACATGTGACTAACAGAAATGGAATAATGTGTCCCTGAACAAAGGGGGGGATCAAAATCAAATGTAACAGTCAGTATCTGGTGTGGCCACTAGCTTCATTAAGTACTGCAGTGCATCTCCTCCGCATGGACTGCACCAGATCCAACAGGTCCCAGATGTGCTCAATGGGATTGAGATCCGGGCTCTTCGCTGGACATGGCAGAACACTGACATTCCTGTCTTGCAGGAAATCACGCACAGAAAGAGCAGCATGGCTGGTGGCATTGTCATGCTGGAGGGTCATGTCAGGATGAGCCTGCAGGAAGGGTACCACATAAGGGAGGAGGATATCTTCCCTGGAATGCACAGCGTTGAGATTGCCTGCAATGCCAACAGGCTCAGTCCGATGATGCTGTGACAAACTGCCCCAGACCATGATGGACCCTCCACCTCCAAATCGCTCCCGCTCCAGAGTACAGGCCTCGGTGTAACGATCATTCCTTCGACGATAAATGTTAATCAAACCATCGCCCCTGGTGAGACAAAACCGTGACTTGTTAGTGAAGAGCACTTTTTGCCAGTCCTGTCTGGTCCAGCGACGGTGGGTTTGTGCCCATAGGCGACGTTGTTGCCTTTAATGTCTGGTGAGGACCTGCCTTACAACAGGACTACAAGCCCTCAGTCCAGCCTCTCTCAACCTATTGCGGACAGTTTGAGCACTGATGGAGGAATTGTGCGTTCCTGGTGTAACTCGGGCAGTTGTTGTTGCCATCCTGTACCTGTCCCACAGGTGTGATGTTCAGATGTACCGATCCTGTGCAGGTGTTGTTGCATGTGGTCTGCCACTGCAAGGACGATCAGCTGTCTGTCCTGTCTCCCTGTAGCGCTGTCTAAGGTGTCTCATAGTACGGACATTGTACTTTATTGCCTGGGCCACATCTGCAGTCCTCATGCCTCCTTGCAGCAGGGCACGTTCATGCAGATGAGCAGGGACCCTGGACATCTTTCTTTTGGTGTTTTTCAGAGTCAGTAGCCTACCATCTGTAAGCTGTTAGTGTCTTAACGACCATTCCACAGATGCATGTCCATTAATTGTTTATGGTTCATTGAACAAGCATGGGAAACAATGTTTAAACCCTTTACAATGAAGATCTGTGAAGTTATTTGGATTTTTACAAATTATCTTTGAAAGACAGGGTCCTGAAAAGGGACGTTTCTTTTTTAGTTGAGTTTAATCCCCTCATACAGTCCCAGCAGCCGGACAATTTTCTCATGGCTTCTGGAAGGAAATGCTGTAGGAATGCTCAACCGATGTCGCTCATTCAGCCAACAGAAATTTTAATCCGGTTCTCCCAATTAAGCAACGAGTTGGAGTCAGAGTCCGAGTCTTCTCTGGTCTCTCCTCTACCCGTTACGGGGTCTGAGACGCCGAAGCCTTCCACCATTAGCTCTGACAAATTGAACACCCTAGTCATTGGCTACTCCATTACCGGTAGTATTAGACCTAAAAATAATCATCCAGCGATCATACACTGTTTACCAGGGGGCAGGGCTACCAACGTTAAGGCTAATCTGAAGATAGTGCTGGCTAAGCCTAAAACTGGCGAGTGTAGAGAGTATAGGAATATTGTTATCCACGTCGGCACCAACGATGTTAGGATGAAACAGTCAGAGGTCACCAAGCACAACATACAGTAGCTTCAGGATGTAAATCAGCTAGAAAGATGTCGGCATCAAATAATTGTCTCTGGCCTCCTGCCAGTTAGGGGGAGCAGAGTCTCAACTCAGTCGCTGGTTGAAAACTGCTTTCTGCACCTCCCAAAAGAGGGAGGGACTCACCCACAAACAGGACCAATCCTGGCCTGCTGAGGAGTGACGGACTCCATCCTAGCTGGAGATGTGCTCTCATCTTATCTATGAACATTAACAGGGCTCTAACTTCTCTAGCTCCACAATGAGATAGGGTGCAGGCCAGGCAGCAGGCTGTTAGCCACTGTCGTGTCTTTGGCTATGCCGGATTAAGTGATGACACGCTATTCTATAAAATAATTTCTCCGTAATTAATATCACCTGATTGAGCTAATCATGTAAATATAATTAACTAGAGAGTCAGGCACCACAAAATAATATTTATAGAGCTGTTATCTTCCGAATCAACTCTTACAGAATCGTCCTCTTAATTCAGTCTCATCTGAAAGTTGTAAATTCTTGGTTATCTGCACGAACCCTGGCTAACAATTTGAATCAGCAATACAAAATTGGGTTGAATTATTTATTTACTAAATACCTAACTAATCACACAGAATTACACATACACATAATTAAATCATAACTTGATTACAAATTACGTCATAAAGGAAAACGTCCCTAGCGGGCGGAACAGATATGACAGCTTGTTACACAAAGGAAAAGGGGTGGGTTTGAGTGAAAGAACGGGAAGACTGAGGTACACAGGGAGAAGCTGTGCTATTGTATATACAGTATCTGATGCATTCTAAATTACCGCCCATTTGGAAAAGGAAAATGCAATAAATATTTACTCTGAGCTGCGCTTCGGTAGGTTGGTGGTAGATGGAAGGCCGTGTTGCCAGACCGAGTCCTTTGAAGAATGTCTCTGGTTGTCAATTGGATACGTTGTAGTAACGTCGATGGGTGATAGACGGGATTCTCTGTCTGTTCCTTCCAAACCCTCGTTTGCATCTGCTGTTGCTAACTCAACGGCTAGGAGGTATCACTTCTGTAGTGAAAAAGAGTTCAAAGTTCATTCCATTCGGCAAACCAAAGCTCACGCTGATGTCAGCTTCGTTCTGCAGTTATTATCTGAACCATTCATACATAGGACCGTCGTCCTCAAGTCCTTGGAACAGGAAGTTATATTGTCATCAAGGGCTTATATAGGAAGGGAGAGGAGGGCGTGTTTGAAAAGTTTTATAGCCCATGTCCCTTCACAGGGGCGGGCCACTGATTGAGCAGCCCTATCTTATGAAGACCCAAATCTCACATTTTAGAAGCTAAAATCACATTTCATCCCATCACAAATAATTTCACATTCAAACATTTAAATTTAACAACAATTCCATGTGAATCCGATAACTCTTGATGTGTAGACTTTCCACTGTAGAGTTTATGTCATCTTATCATTGATGAGAATGTCTCAGATGACAACCCGAACTGACATCAAATTCATTAAGTACCACCGCATATGTTCAATCATTCGGATTACCAGAATATAGTTAATTTCCAACACCAACTGATGTTCCCAGAATATCTATGTTAACCAAGGGTTTTGCAAATGTAACCTCAGTAGGGTAGAGTGAGGAAAAAGGGGGAAAGAGGTATTTATGACTGTCATAAATTTATCCCCCAGTCCAATGTCATGACACCACCCTGTCAGTTTAGTGGAGTCTGCTAATAGCATAATATAGTCAGCTCAGCTATCCCCATTGAGACCCTGTCTGTGCCACGATCTAGGTTGGACAAAACTACACATGGCAGTGTTCGCCTTAGTAATCTCACTGGAATAAAGACCTCCTCCATTCCTGTCATTATTAAAAGAGATATTGTGATATCTCACATCTCAAAATAGGGCTACTTAATGTTAGATCCTTCACTTCCAAGGCAGTTATAGTTAATTAATTAACTAATCACTGATCATAATCTTGATGTGATTGACCTGACTGAAACGTGGCTTAAGCCTGATGCATTTACTGTGTTAAACAAGTCCTCTCCTCCTGGTTATACTAGTGACCATGTCCTTCGCGCATCCCGCAGAGGCGGAGGTGTTGCTAACATTTACGATAGCAAATTTCAATTTTCCAACAAAAAAAATGACTGCGTTTTCATCTCTTGAGCTTCTAGTCATGAAATCTACGCAGCCTACTCAATCACTTTTTTTTTATAGCTACTGTTTACAGGCCTACTGGGTCATATACAGCATTCCTCACTGAGTTCCCTGAATTCCTATCGAATCTTGTAGTCATGGCAGTTAATATTCACATTTTGGTGACTTTAATATTCACATGGAAAAGTCCACAGACCCACTCCAAAAGGCTTTTGGAGCCATCATCGACTCAGTGGGTTTTGTATAACATGTCTCCGGACCTACTCACTGCCACAGTTATACGCTGGACCAAGTTTTGTCCTGTGGAATAAATATTGTGGATCTTAATGTTTTTCCTCATAATCCTGGATTATCGGACCACCATTTTATTACGTTTGCAAGCGAAACAAATAATCTGCTCAGACCCCAACCAAGGATCATCAAAAGCCATGCTATAAATTCTCAGACAACCCAACGATTCCTAGATGCCCTTCCAGACTCCCTCTACTACCCAAGGATGTCAGAGTACAAAAATCAGTTTACCACCTAACTGGGGAACTAAATTTAACCTTGCGTAATACCCTAGATGCAGTCGCACCCCTAAAAACAAAAAACATATGTCATAAGAAACTAGCTCCCTGGTATACAGAAAATACCCGAGCCCTGAAGCAAGCTTCCAGAAAATTGGAATGAAAATGGCGCTACACCAAACTGGAAGTCTTCTGACTAGCTTGGAAAGACAGTACCGTGCAGTATCAAAGAGCCCTCACTGCTGCTCGATCATTCTATTTTTCCAACTTAATTGAGGAGAATAAGAACAATCCAAAATTTATGTTTGATACTGTCGCAAGGCTAACTAAAAAGCACCGGCTAGGGAGTAATAAAGCCTCTCCTGAAAAAGCCTGACCCAGAAAATATAAAAACTAATCGGCCTATATTGAATCTCCCATTCCTTTCAATTTTTTTTGAAAAAACTGTTGCGCAGCAACTCACTGCCTTCTTGAAGACAAACAATGTGTACGAAATGCTTCAGTCTGGTTTTAGACCCCATCATAGCACTGAGACTGCACTTGTGAAGGTGGTAAATTACCTTTTAATGGCATCAGACCAAGGCTCTACATCTGTCCTTGTGCTGCTTTTGATCACAACATTCTTTTGGAGAAATTGTAAACCCAAATTGGTCTACACAGACAAGTTCTGGCCTGATATGTCAGAAATATATATATTTTTTAACCTTTATTTAACTAGGCAAGTCGGTTAAGAACAAATTCTTATTTTCAGCCTAGGAACAGTGGGTTAACTGCCCTGTTCAGGGGCAGAATGACAGATTTGTACCTTGTCAGCTCGGGGATTTGACCTGCTGCTCTAACCTCTAAGCTCCCTGCTGTCTCTGTGGATGGTTTGTCTTCTGACAAATCAAATGCAAATTTCAGTGGTCCTCAAGGTTCCATTTTAGGACCACTATTGTTTTCACCATATATATTTTACCTCTTGTTGATGTCATTCTGAAACATAATGTTAACTTTCACTGCTATGCGGACGATACCATGTGTATGTGACAAATACATTTGATTTGATTTGATTTGATACACAGCTGTACATTTCGATGAAACATGGTGATGCCCCAAAATTGCCCTCCCTGGAAGCCTGTGTTTCAGACATAAGGAGGTGGATGGTCTAATTTTTTACATTTAAACTCGGACAAAACAGAGATGCTATTTCTAGGTCCCAAGAAACAAAGATATCTTCTGTTGGATCTGACAATTAATCTTGATGGTTGTACAGTCGTCTCAAATAAAACTGTGAAGGACCTCGGCGTTACTCTGGACACTGATCTCTCTTTTGACGAACACATCAATAATATTTCAAGGACAGCTTTTTTCCATCTTCGTAACATTGCAAAAATCTGAAACTTTCTATCCAAAAATGATGCAGAAAAATGTATCCATGCTTTTGTCATTTCTGGATTAGACTACTGAAATGCTCTACTTTCCGGCTACCCGGATAAAGCACTTCAGTTAGTGCTAAACACGGCCGATAGAATTTTGACTAGAACCCAAAAATGTGATCATATTACCCCAGTGCTAGCCTCTCTACACTGGCTTCCTGTTAAGGCTAGGGCTGATTTCAAGGTTTACTGCTAACCTACAAAGCATTACATGGGCTTGCTCCTACCTATCTTTTCGATTTGGTCCTGCCATACATACCTACACATACGCTATGGTCACAAGACACAGGCCTCCTTACTGTCCCTAGAATTTCTTAGCAAACTGCTGGAAGCAGGGCTTTCTCCTATAGAGCTCAATTTTTATGGAATGGTCTGCCTATCCATGTGAGAGACGCAGACTTGGTCTCAACCTTTAAGTCTTTATTGAAGACTCATCTCTTCAGTAGGTCCTATGATTGAGTGTAGTCTGGCCCAGGGGTGTGAAGATGAACGGAAAGGCACTGGAGCGACGAACTGTCCTTGCTGTCTCTGCTTTGCCGGTTCCCCTCTCTCCACTGGGATTCTCTGCCTCTAACCCTATTACAGGGGCTGAGTCATTGGCTTACTGATGCTCTTCCATGCCGTCCCTAGGAGGGGTGCATCACTTGAGTGGGTTGAGACACTGACGTGATCTTCCTGCCCGGGTTGGCGCCCCCCTCGGGTTCGTGCCGTGGGGGAGATCTTCGTGGGCTATACTCAGCCTTGTCTCAGGATAGTAGGTTGGTGATTGAAGATACCCCTCTAGTGGTGTGGCGGCAGTGCTTTGGCAAAGTGGGTGGGGTTATATCCTGCCTGTTTGGCCCTGTCTGGGGGTATCGTCGAACAGGGCCACAGTGTCTCCCGACCCCTTCTGTCTCAGCCTCCAGTATTTATGCTATAGTTTGTGTCGGGGGGCTAGGGTCAGTCTGTTATATCTGGAGTATTTCTCCTGTTTTATCCGGTGTCCAGTGTGAATTTAAGTATGCTCCCTCTAATTCTCTCTCTTTTACTCTCTTCATGCTGCTGCTCCAGTTTCAACTGTTCTGCCTGCGGCTATGGAACCCTGACCTGTTCACTGGACGTGCTACCTTGTCCCGGACCTGCTATTTTGGACTCTCTCTCTGCATCACCTGCTGTGTCTAATTCTGAATGATCGGCTATGAAAAGTCAACTGACATTTACTCCTGAGGTGCTAACCTGTTGCGCCCTCGACAACCACTGTGATTATTATTATCTGACCCTGCAGGGCGTTCGTAAATACATTTGATTGAACACAGTCACTGGACAGAGGAAGTCTACCTAGAAGACCAGCATCCCTGAGTCGCCTCTTCACTGTTGACGTTGAGACTGGTGTTTTGAGGGTACTATTTAATGAAGCTGCCAGTTGAGGACTTGTGAGGCGTCTGTTTCTCAAACTAGACACTAATATACTTGTCCTCTTGCTCAGTGGTGCACCCGGACCTCCCACTCCTCCAATTCCGGTTAGAGCCTGTGAAGGGAGTAGTACACAGCGTTGTACGAGATCTTTACTTTCTTGGCAATTTTCCAGATGGAATAGCCTTAATTTCTCAGAACAAGAATAGACTGACGAGTTTCATAAGAAAGGTCTTTGTTTCTAGCCATTTTGAGCCTGTAATCGAACCCACAAATGCTGATGCTCCAGATACTCAACTAGTCTAAAGAAGACCAGTTTTATTGCTTTAATCAGAACAACAGTTTTCAGCTGTGCTGAAAATAAGCCGCCGTCATTGAAAATAAGAATTTGTTCTTAACTGACATGACTAGTTAAACAAAGGTAAAATAAAAAAAATAACATACTTGCAAAAGGGTTTTCTAATGATCAATTAGCCTTTTAAAATGATAAACTTGGATTAGCTAACACAACGTGCCATTGGAACACAGGAGTGATGGCTGCTGATAATGGCCTCTGTATGCCTATGTAGATATTCCATAAAAAAATCAGCCGTTTCAAGCTACAATAGTCAATTACAACATTAACAATGTCTACACTGTATTTCTGATCAATTTGATGTTTTAACAGACAAATTTTTTTTTTTTCTTCAAAATCAAGTACATTTATAAGTGACCTTTTGAACAGTAGTGTGTGTATATATCACGTTCTGACCTTTATTTCCATTGTTTTGTCTTATTTAGTATGGTCAGGGCGTGAGTTGGGGTGGTCAGTCTATGTTTGTTTTTCTATGTTTGGTTTCTGTTTCGGCCTAGTATGGTTCTCAATCAGAGGCAGGTGTCGTTAGTTTTCTCTGATTGAGAATCATACTTAGGTAGCCTGGATTTCACTGTTGGTTTGTGGGTGTTTGTTTCCGTGTGTGTGTTTGTCGCCACATGGTACTGTTTCGGTTTTTGTAGAGTTCATGTTATTGTTTTTGTTCGAGTGTTCATTGGTCTTTATTAAAAACATTATGGACACTTACCACGCTGCATCTTGGTCCAATCCTTACTCCTCTTCAGACGAAGAGGAGATCTGCCGTTACAGTATATATATATATGTTCTGTCACTCATGGGGACAGTGTTCTGTCACTCATGGGGACACTACGTCATTGCGAAGTTTATGTCCTTAGTAAGGGTAGACATCCAAAATGTCAGCCCTTTGGGTCCTGCCATAGAGTTATATTACAAGTACCCGTCCAAGAAGGCTCCAGGTCATTGGCCACAGATAAAATTACGTCAAATCACATTATACATAGAGTAGTTTTGATTAGACTTATCATGTCAACATCTTACTTTCAAAGTCTTAGCTAGCGGTCATCATCATAATTCAAGTCGACAATCTACTGGCAAATCCTTTTTAATCCTTGTCATATGAAGAGAAATAACATAGAGAAATTATAGATAAAACTTATCGGTGCTCATTGGCCATTGGACATAAAGATTACACAACAAGTTGGAAATCGCAAATTCAACAATGAGTTGTTTGGAAGGAATCAGTTGCTAACAGCAAGCAGTACAAAGCAACCAGTAGACTGCTATTCAATGGAGTGGCTGTGTTTTAATACATTTTTTTTACATAAGTTTCTACCATATATCCAGAGAATGCCAGACTTTGATGACAAAGTTTGATGACAAACCGCTGTACCACCTTCATGTTTAAGTGAGCATATGACAAGCCAAGGTGAGTCCAAAAATGTATTGTGTGCTGCTGCATAAATTATGTAATATGCAAGGGAGATCTGTATACCGTAGCTAAGAAAGTAACACTAGCTGTATGTTGTGTAGTAAGCTGTTAGTAGCCCATGTGCCTCACCCTAATAATTTTGTCTATTTTCACCTTAATTTCACCTAACATTACTGTTCTGACTCGGTGGTGCTGCACATGTAGCCTATAACCTGTTTTTGAGAAATGTCCTGATCTAATATTGTAAGAGGTTTCATTGTCTGCTTAAATGTCCCCTTTATTTTTCCTAAGGTTCTGACTTGGTGTACAGGGGAAATACTGTAAGAGCAGCCCATGTTCAGCATTTCTCACTGTACATTTCAAAAGTGCTGAACACATAGTTATATTGACTACGTCCGTCGTCGCTCGCTCATTAATGTCTTAATCAGGTGTAGCAGTGGTAAGGATTCACTCCATTGTGCTGGAAAGAAATGCTCTGCTGTTGGGACAGCTTTATGTAGGCCCTAGCAGTTTGTGGGCACCGCTTAAGCTTATCGCTGTTATAGTGCAATTAATGTCTTGTTTAGTGTTGTGTCTTTGCTGTCATGCATCTTTGAGTCTGCCCCACCAAGATGTACATGCTAAAATCGCAGCTGGTGCAATTAATGTATTGTTTAGTTGTGTTGTGTAGTGGCTTTGCTGGCATGCATCTAAAAAAAAATATATATTTTTTGCGCAACCAAGATTTACATGCTAAAATCGCCACTGCTTAGCTTAGATAACCTATGCAGAAAAATACAAGAACATTTTTTAGGCTTAATTAGGCTTAATGATTGTGCGATTGCAGGGGAAAGCTGTTTGTGTGTAGGCAGGCAGGCTGTATGTAAGGCTGTGTGTGAAGTTGAGTGTTGAGTATACGCGGTTTCAGGTTGCAGACAGACACACAGATGGCCACAGACAGACAGACAATGATATTCCCTCCATGCCTTTCTATCTATTTGCAGACAATTCGAATGGCGCGGGCGAACTAAGAAGAACGCACCACCAGCTCCCGATAATGACAAACACGTCTGGACTTTCTTCACGGGGAGGTAAGGAGGTAATGGGAAACGCTTGACACAGACGGAACCGCATTGCATCATGGACACATGGTACCCAACTCGAGCCCTGCGGGAAAGAGACTAGCCCATTGCAGCTTTATTTATAGAATACTAATTTATGCCAAAAATAACAGTCACAGTCAAACACATTCGACCGGATAGCTCTGTTGTCGCTCATAGGCTTCAGATGCAGCTGCTGTCTAAAGGCATGCGCATCGACACGGATAAACGCAGAAGTTTGGGTTGCTGCGTGTGCAGCGTGGGTGCACACAGCTATTCGCGCCAACCAGTCAAAGCACCAGCAACAGGCCACCGGTTATCACGTTTACCCGCGGAGAAGAGTGAATGAGATAGGAGAGTGCCTCTGCTTATGGATTAAATGACAACTGATCAAGGGGGAAAACTCAAGCTTTGAAGTTGGAGTTTATGCGCAGAACGCGCGGAAATAGTCCTCATTTTGATTCACTCTGTTACACGAAAGATGGAGGGGCGCAGCTGACAGTTAGGGACCGTAGCCGCGAAGAGGAGAAGCACACCGGAGGAACCGAACTGCCAGAGGAGGGAAATGTGAGTAAACTATGAATGAGCCCTTGGCAACCTGTTTCTACCTCGAGTCCATCATGCCTATTACTGACGCTGGTATCCTGTCTTTCCCCGGTGAAGACTAGAACAATGGGTCAAATCATTTTGTTTTCATCATGTATCAATCGAATATACATTTAACTTCAGTCATGTGTTCATGCTCAAGGGCAAATAATTTGGTTATTTCTATACGGTATATATATATATATATATATCGACATCATATTGTATTTTCTGGATAAGCTGCAAAATGTTTCTATCCCAAAGATTAAATAATTGTCAATGTAGTGACATTGACCTATAGTATACGTCTCTCTTGGCATCTTTTATTTACACACAAAAACTTGTGAGGAGAAGAGGTACAGGTGGTTATGCATCCTATTCTACTTTGCGCATCAAGTCGTTGTAAGGGCTCAAGGTCCTTAAAAGGTCCCTTGCTGCGGTGGTTCCTCTTGAAATTATGCACACGAGAACGGCTATTTTATTCGCTCCGGTGACTTCCCTTTATATATTTCCTGTAACATTTGATAGGAAATGAAAATGCTATTCTTCTTCTAAGACCGGTATGTCATATTTTGAAATTGAACCCACTCATTGACGCTCATTAACAGATGCAGTCTCTGAGAAAAATGTGAATGACGTCATTGAGAAAGTATGATCCAATCTGGAGATTTTATTTATGTTTCTTTAAATGGTTTGACCCACTTGGAAATCTGAATGACATTTTGTAGTTCCCTTGTAGGAACTACAGAAAAAGACACACACACACACACACACACACACACACACACACAATGGGTTGCCAAAACAAACTCCACGGGTGTGTATTTATTCCAAATTGTACCTGTTGAGACTGAAGGTTGAACTGGGTCAGTGTGTTGGTGCTTGAGGCTGCGGAGCACCTAGTTCCACCAACTAGGGACAACATTACATCTATTTAACTACATAGCCACAGTAGTATCTGCAGGACACTCAAAGGAGAAACACACCTACAATAAATCAATTGGAGAGAGAAAATAAATACATGTAATAACTCAACTCTTTGGGCCAGTGTCTGAATGATAATGGCTTGGATCATGTGTGCAATGCATGCATATTTGTGTGTGTATCTGTGTGTGCGTCAGCGGAAAACGACTGCCCCCTCTCATGGAAGCCACTGAAGTTCAAGTCCGTCCGTGGTACTGCTGGCAATGTTAGCAGGATCCTCGATTAAAATTAAGGGAAAAATTTGGTACATTTTCATGCAAATTAAAAAAAGTTTGAAAGACAATCATGTTACCAATAATTGCTTATAATTCACCCGATGTATGTCCTTCAACCGATTATTTTTTAAATTGCACACAGAAGAAATTATAAGCAAGGTGCGAATTACGATACAGCCAGCTCTCCTAAACGCATCAAAAGTCCAACTTTTGGTGGGTCTCTAAATAATGCTAATTTAACCATTCGCCTATTTGTTTGAAATGTAGTGTTAAATATGTTTTGCGGTGTTAAATATGAAAATAAAGGCTTCCAAATTAAACAAACACCCCCACCTCTCCATCATATGGTTTAAACCATTTATCTCTATGTGGCAGAGCTGTCTACTCAGTATTGCTGAATTTCGGTCTCAGCTGAGCTCCTTTAAGCATAGATGTTCCTTTCTACTTCCCAATTTCCACCATTTGTTTGCCATGCATCCTTGATCAAAAAAATGCCTTTATTGCAATGCATTAGATTTATCAGTTGATTTATCATTGTTTGCTTTTGTCAGTCAGCTGTTTAGAGAGATCATTGCTTTGTTTTCCAGGTGCGTGTGAGTAGGCTACTGGTGTTCTCCGGTGCCATCTCTGGCCAGAAGTAGTAGACCGTTTATTTAACTTTATTATTTTCAATCAATATTTTTCTTTCCTGAATCAGCTGATGATGGTCAACAATATCCCTAGACAACAGCTAGACACCAATGCGCATCAAATCCATCAAACAAGTAGGCTATACTTTAATGACAGTAGACCTATAAGGTGACTCTTTCAGTTAGAAGATTATAGTGAATTTGTATTTGATTTTGAGTAGTCTAATAATAGGGATTTTTCATAATTAACTGGGTGACACATTACCTTTAGCTATACAGAATAGCTCATCTCACTACCATGCGTTTCCATCTCCTCCTCTCTCTCTCCTTTATTCCTTTCTTGAGCGTGCAGACGGGCTGTCAACAGTTTAGCGAAATATGTTTGGTTGTGAAAACCTGTTAATATCTATGTCCCCAAACAGATATCACTTGGTTTCCCAAATTAAGCACTGGGTAGTTGCAGGAACAGGGTTGGAGAGCCCCATGGAATACATAGTTCGGGCGGGATATCACCTGTCGCGCAGCTGAGAGGGTAGGCTACCACGGTGTAGGCCTTTTTTTTTTTACTGAGACTGGCAATCAGAGTTTATCTGCCAATTTGATTTACCACCACATCACTGGCTACTGATGGGCCTATTTGAAGTTCATAGTAATGCACATTGCAGCCTAGTCTAGTAAGTTGACCGTGTGTTAGGGTGACCATCCCAGTTTTCCCGTGATAGCTTCAGCCCCATTTCAGGTGTCCAGACTTTTCAGGCTGCAAAAAGGTCAACTTGTCAGCAAGACACATCAATTAATATAGGCCTAATCAATGATAATCACTGAATGTCATTAGGAACACGTTGTGGTGTCTTGTAACGGATGACTTCCATTCGTCAAATGGCGTGAGTATGCCGGAATTATTTTATCATGACTGATTGTGTTCATGCCACATTAAAAGGTAATTCATTTTGACCGTTTAAATTAGAGGTCGAACGATTAATCGGAATGGTCGATTAATTAGGGCCGATTTCCAGTTTTCATAACAATCGGAAATCGGTATTTTTGGGCGCCGATTTGCCGATTAAATTATTATTATTATTATTTTTTTAAAACATTTTTATACCTTTATTTAACTAGGCAAGTCAGTCAAGAACCCATTCTTATTTTCAATGACGGCCTAGGAACGGTGGCCTTGTTCAGGAGCAGAACGACAGATTTTCACATTGTCAGCTCGGGGGATCCAATCATGCAACCTTACAGTTAACGAGTCCAACGCAATAACAACCTGCCTCCCACTCGTTGCACTCCACAAGGACTGTTACGTGAATGCAGTAAGTCAATGTAAGTTGCTAGCTAGCATTAAACTTATCTTATAAAAAACAATCAATCATAATCACTAGTTAACTACACATGGTTGATGATATTACTAGATATTATCTAGCATGTCCTGCGTTGCATATAATCTGACTGAGCATACAAGCATACAAGTATCTACGTATCTGACTGAGCGGTGGTAGGCAGAAGCAGGCTAACTCAGTGCTGCCCCCTCTCATTGAGTAACTCAAGTTGAAGGTCGACCGGGTTCTTAGTTTTGTTGATGGAGTGTTTGTCTAATGACATAATACACAGATAGAGCTGAGAAATGACTGCTTTCTGTCAAGGTCAGAGTCAATAAACCATCCCAGGGTTGGCAAGGGGGTGGAGCAGGGAAGCCAGCAAATTAAAAGGAGACCCAATGCCTCATTTGAAGGTAACAGACAAAGTGAGATGGAGGCAAATAGTATTTAGATGCTAGGTTGGGAAAACTAGAAAAAAAAAACAAGGCAAAGGGTGGCTACTTTGAAGAATCTCAAATATAAAATATATTTTGATTTGTTTAACACTTTTTTGGCTACTACATTATTCCATATATGTTATTTCATAGTTTTGAGGTCTTCACTATTTTATTATACAATGTAGAAAATAGTAAAAATAAAGAAAAACCCTTGAATGAGTAGGTGTGTCCAAACTTTTGACTAGTAATGTAAGTCTTGGAAGGACTTAAAACTTCTTATGGCTTAGATCTCGCTAACGGGATCGATATGACAACAGCCAGTGAAAGTGCAGGGCGCCAAATTCAAACAACATAAATCTAATAATTACAATTCCTCAAACATACAAGTATTTTACACCATTTTAAAAATAAACTTGTTGTTAATCCCACCACAGTGTCCGATTTCAAAAAGGCTTTACGACGAAAGCACACCAAACGATTATGTTAGGTCAGTACCTAGTCACAGAAAAACACAGCCATTTTTCCAGCCAAAGAGAGGAGTCACAAAAAGCAGAAATAGAGATCAAATTAATCACTAACCTTTGATGATCTTCATCAGATGACACTCATAGGACTTCATGTATGTTTTGTTCGATAAAGTTCATATTTATATCCAAAAATCGCAGTTTACATTGGCGCATTACTTTTCTGTAATGTTTTGCTTCCAAAACATCCGGTGATTTTGCAGAGAGCCACATCAATTTACAGAAATACTCATCATAAATGTTGCTGAAAATACAAGTGTTATGCATGGAACTTTAGATAAACTTCTCCTTAATGCAACCGCTGTGTCAGATTTTGAAAAAGCTTTACCGAAAAAGCTCACCATACAATAATCTGAGTACGGCGCTCAGACACAAAAACAAGCGATACAGATATCCGCCATGTTGTGGAGTCAACAGAAGTCAGAAATAGCAATATAAATATTCACTTACCTTTGATGATCTTCATCAGAATGCACTCCCAGGAATCCCAGTTCCACAATAAATGTTTGTTTTGTTCAATAAAGTCCATAATTCATGTCCAAATACCTCCTTTTTGTTCGCGCCTTTAGTTCACAAATCCAAATTCACGATGCGCAGGCCAGATGAAAAGTCAAAATATTCCATTACAGTTCGTAGAAACATGGCAAATGATGTATAGAATCAATCTTTAGGATGTTTTTAACATAAATCTTCAATAATGTTTCAACCAGAGAACTCCTTTGTCTTTAGAAATGCAATGGAACGCAGCTACCTCTCACGGGAGCGCGCCTGAATGAGCTCATGGCACTCTGGCAGACCTCTTACTCAATCAGCTCTCATTCTCTCCTCCTTCATAGTAGAAGCCTCAAACAAGGTTCTAAAGACTGTTGACATCTAGTGGAAGCCTTAGGAAATGCAATCAGACCAAATTTACACTGTATCTTGGATAGGCAAAGAGTTGAAAAACTACAAACTCAGATTTCCCACTTCCTGGTCACAGACATCATTAAAACAGTTTTAGAAACTTCAGAGTGTTTTCTATCCAAATCCACTAATAATATGCAAATCTTAGCTTCTGGGCCTGAGTAGCAGGCAGTTTACTCTGGGCACCTTATTCATCCAAGCTACTCAATACTGCCCCCAAGCCATATTAACAAACTATAGTTTTGGCAAGTCGGTTAGGACATCTACTTTGTGAATGACACAAGTAAATTCACCAATAATTGTTTACAGACAGATTATTTCACTGTATCACAATTCCAGTGGGTCAGAAATTTAAATACACTAAGTTGACTGTGCCTTTAAATGACTCGGAAAATTCCAGAAAATTATGTCATGGCTTTAGAAACTTCTGTTAGGCTAATTTGAGTCAATTGGAGGTGTACCTGTGGATGTATTTCAAGGCCTACCTTCAAATGCAGTGCCTCTTTGCTTGACATCATTGGAAAATCAAAAGAAATCAGCCAAGACATCAGAAAGAAAATGTTAGACCTCCACAAGTCTGGTTCATCCTTGGGAGCAATTTCCAAATGACTGAAGGTACCACGTTCATCTGTAAAAACAGTAGTATGCAAATATAAACACCATGGGACCACGCAGCCATCATACCGCTCAGGAAGGAGACGTGTTCTGTCTCCTAGAGATGAATGTACTTTGGTGCGAAAAGTGCAAATCAATCCCAGAACAACAGCAAAGGACATTGTGAAGATGCTGGAGGAAACATGTACAAACGTATCTATATTGACATAACCTGAAAGGCCGCTCAGCAAGGAAGAAGCCACTGCTCCAAAACCGCCATGAAAAAGCCAGACTACAGTTTGCAACTGCACATGGGGACAAATATCGTACTTTTTGGAGAAATGTCCTCTGGTCTGATGAAACAAAAATAGAACTGTTTGGCCATGATGACCATCGTTATGTTTGAAGGAAAAGGGGGGATGCTTGCAAGCCAAACAACACCATCCCAACCGTGAAGCACGAGGGTGGCAGCATCATGTGGTGGGGTTGCTTTGCTGCAGGAGGGACTGTTGCACTTCACAAACTAGATGGCATCATGAGGATGGAAAATTATGTGGATATATTGAAGCAACATCTCAAAATCTCATTCAGGAAGTTAAAGCTTGGTCACAAATGGGTCTACCAAATGGACAATGACCCCATGCATACTTCCAAAGTTGTGGCAGAATGGCTTAAGGATAATAAAGTCAAGGTATTGGAGTGGCCATCACAAAGCCCTGACCTCAATCCTATAGAACATTTGTGGCAGAACTGAAAAAGCGTGTGCGAGCAAGGAGGCCTACAAACCTGACTCAGTTACACCAGTTGTGTCAGGAGGAATGGGCCAACATTCACCCAACTTATTGTGGAAGGCTACCCGAAACGTTTGACCCAAGTTAAACAATTTAAAGGCAATGCTACCTAATGCTAATTGAGTGTATGTAAACTTATGACCCACTGGGAATGTGATGAAAGAAATAAAAGCTTAAATAAATTATTCTCTCTACTATTATTCTGACATTTCACATTCTTAAAATTAAGTGGTGATCCTAACTGACCTAAGACGGGGAATTTTTACGATGATTAATTGTCAGGAATTGTGAAAAACTGAGTTTAAATGTATTTGGCTAAGGTGTATGTAAACTTGTCCCCAAGTCCACATTATTTTAAAGAACAGTAAATAAGTACTCCCATTCAATTCTGTCGAATCCCTTCACTGCGTCTAGGGAGATGACCACCTCAGGGGAGTTAGAGAAATGTTTATAATAAATAATGTTAAACGGCATTCGAATATTAAAAAACAAATACGTATCTGTCCTTTATAAAGCTGGTTTGTTCCTCTGATATGAGTCCTGGTAAGACTACTTCCAGTGGCCTCACTATCACCTCCTCCAGCACCTTTACATCCACATTAAGGAGGCTTAGGGGCCTAAATGAAGAACAGGAAGTGGGGTCTTTCCCCTCCTTAAGGAGAAGCGCTATTGAAGCCTGTGTAAGTGTAGGTGGTACCGAGCCACGTTTAAGTGACTCATTATACATAGATACATGTAAAGGGGCTGGCTAACTTGGTATGGCATTTCTTAAAGAACTCAGTTGGAAACCCATCAGGCCCTGGAGCCTTGCTGTTTTGCATTGACTTGATAGACTGAATAACTTCTTCAAGGCTGAGAGGGGAATCAAGGTCATCTGCAGTTTCAGCCTCAACTGTGGGAGTTTCCAGTTCACCCAAAAATGTAGTCATATTGGCAGTATCTGATGGAAATTCAGACATATACAGGGAGGAATATAAATATTTGAAGGTATCATTGATCCCCGTAGGGTCAGAAATCAAGTTATGAAAGGAATCTTTCATTTGGGGAATCAGACCAGTAGCAGCACTGCATTTTAATTGGTGTGCGAGCAGACGACTTGCCCTGTAGCCATGTTCTTAGTAGGTACCACGTGAATGCAATTGTAACCATTCTGCATCTGTAGTGGACAAAATATGTAATTCAGATTGGTCTAAATCAAGGATGGCTTTAGAGAGTTCTTCTAGTTTAGCTTTCCAAGTTTTGTTTAAATGAGAAGAATAATAAATAATTTATCTTCTAAGATAGGCCTTAAGTGATTCCCATAAGAGAGAATGAGCTTGTCTGATTTGAACAAATAAAATGATCAATAGAAGTGGAGATAACGTTACAGAAGTCTGCATCAGACAGGAGAAGATAATTAAATCTCCAACAGAGAGGAGTACGAGCTTGTCCTGATAGGACTATGTCGAGGGCTAAAGGTCCATGGTCAGAAATTACAAAGGGTAAATATTCAGAAGGTGACGTTTGGAAGTAACTTGTGATCAATAAAATAATAGTCAATACATGAAAAAGAATGGTGTACATGTAAAAAGAAAGAATACTCTCTTGCATGGGGATTCTGAAATCTCCAAGGATCTGTACACCCGTTCTGAACCATAAAATCTAAGAAGGACTTTGACATAGAAGAAGGAGACATAGTTCTGGGGTTGGAGCGGTCTAACGCTGGGTTAATAACACAATTCAGATCCCTGCCAAATATCAAAAGATAGGTGTTCAGAGAAGGGATTTTCCCCAGCAACCCATTGGCAAATTCAACATCAAAATTGGGAGCATATACATTGACCAATGTGTGTGTGCCAAATGGTGCCAGTTATGATTAAATATTTCCCATTACTGTCTGAAATAACATTAGTAGTAGAGAAATGTAGTATTTTAATAATCAAAATTGCAACCCCTCTGGCTTTGGAGTTAAAGTCTGACTGGAAAACCTGACTGAACCTGGTGTTTGGTAGCCTTGAGTGATCTTTAATGCGTAAATGTAAAAATACCACATCTGCTTTTATCATTTTCAAATGGGAGAAGACCCTAGACCTCTTGACAAGTTTATTCATTATCTTAGTATTCCAAGATAAAAACTTTATAGGATTAGGCCGACCTATTCCAATATTACTATTATTAGCATTGTTAGCCATCTAAAATATTGAAAGGAAAAAGGTGTGAAAACAGACCAAGCATTTACAAAGATAACAGAGAACTGATTAAAAACATTTAAAAATAATAAAAAAGGACCAAAAAAGGTCACTCCCCCTCCCCTCCCACCCCACCCCACCCAAACCCAAAGTCTCCTTTCCCAGCGAATGGAGACAGCAGGTTGACGTTTGCGAAGCTTCGGTGCATATAAACAGAAAATATTATTATCCTGATGTGGAGAGGCTCCATAGCACGAGTAATGAAAAACAATTGAAAAGGCCTTAACAAAACAGTAAAACGGAACTGTCCTGATTTGGGCAGTCTTCAATAAGTGCAACACGTGGAATGTGTCTTAGTGTCTTAAGGATGGACAAATAAGTGTCCCGCAGTATGTTACCCGATTACAAAAAAGAAAAGGGGCTGAGTATCTGTACATGTACACATGATCAATGGGGCATAATAAAGGGGTGAAAAGGCCTTCAGTAAGTATCTAGATGAAAAAACGATTAAAGGAAAGCTCTGAAAAAGCCTGGAATTGTAGCCATGCATTACTACGCTAGCCATCTAGCCAAATAAAAAAAGACCTCTCAAACATGTACAGTGCCTTGCGAAAGTATTCGGCCCCCTTGAACTTTTCGACCTTTTGCCACTTTTCAGGCTTCAAACATAAAGATATAAAACTGTATTTTTTTGTGAAGAATCAACAACAAGTGGGACACAATCATGAAGTGGAACGACATTTATTGGATATTTCAAACTTTTTTAACAAATCAAAAACTGAAAAATTGGGCGTGCAAAATTATTCAGCCCCTTTACTTTCAGTGCAGCAAACTCTCTCCAGAAGTTCAGTGAGGATCTCTGAATGATCCAATGTTGACCTAAATAACTGATGATGATAAATACAATCCACCTGTGTGTAATCAAGTCTCAGTATAAATGCACCTGCACTGTGATAGTCTCAGAGGTCCGTTAAAAGCGCAGAGAGCATCATGAAGAACAATGAACACACCAGGCAGGTCCAAGATACTGTTGTGAAGAAGTTTAAAGCTGGATTTGGATACAAAAAGATTTCCCAAGCTTTAAACAAGTGTCCCACTTGTTGTTGATTCTTCACAAAAAAACACAGTTTTATATCTTTATGTTTGAAGCCTGAAATGTGGCAAAAGGTCGCAAAGTTCAAGGGGGCCGAATACTTTCGCAAGGCACTGTAGCTTAAATAACAACCACACAAGACAGCATTAGTAATTTTTATTAGAGTTCAGTAGTGTTTATGCAGAGTAGAAAAGGAATGCCAAGAGTTGGAAAAAGGCCCTGCCATAAAAATCGCAATAGACAGGTCAAGGCAGGCAGGGGTCAGTAAACCAGAGGTGGGGCAACGATACCAGGCGGCAGGCAGCTCAGGGTCAGGCAGAGGTTGGTAATCCAGATGGGGGCAAATGTACAGGTTGGTAGGCAGGCTCAGGGGCAGGCAGAGTGGTCAGGCAGGCGGGCTTGGAGTCAGGACAGGCAAGGGTCAAAACCAGGAGGGTGAGAAAAGAGAGACTGGAAAAAGCAGGAGCTGAGACACGAAATGCTGTTTGACTTGAACAAACAAGACGGACTGGCAACAGACAATCAGAGATCACAGGTATAAGTACACAGGGGATAATGGGGAAGATGGGCGACACCTGGAGGGGGGTGGAGACAATCACAAAGACAGGGTGAAACAGATCAGAGTAGGTCAAATATCCAAGAAACGGCTCAGAAGTGACTGTCGAACCAACGCTGGGCGTCCTCGTGGGAGTTGAACTGTAGCTTCCCCTGGCATGTTCAACGTGGAGACGAGCAGGGAAGCAGAGTTAGAATGTAACTTTCTTCTCATGAAGCTTGCGTTTCACATCGAGGAATTTAGCTCTCTTCTTGGAGGCACTTCAGCTGAGGTCAGGAAAGATGAACACCTTTAGTCTGCAGAAGTGTAGCTGGTCTCTGCCCTGCCTCAGTAGTAGTGAAAACGGACGATAAACACAGGCTTAGAGTTGTCGTCTCCGCCCGCTGTGGAAGGGACAATGCGTTGGGCTCTGTCCAGCTTTGGGAGTGATGGAACGATGGCCGGACCCAGCACCTACACAAATAAGTCTGACATGAACTTAACTGAGTCCCCTCCTTCAAGTTTCTCTGGTATACCAACAACCCGAAGATTTCAACGGCGAGAACGGGGTTCCAGGTCACCGGTCTTGTCAATCAGCTTTTGGTTTTCGGAGCTCAGACAGGCAACCGTTTTCTCAAGGGCTACTATGCGATCACTGCAGTCACACAGGTCATGGTCAAAGCCATCAAGTCGGCAGCCTTGTTCATCTGCAGCAGCTTGGACACCATTCAGGACGACGAAGAAGGGGGCCAGAGCAGCATCGATGGCAGTTTTGAGCTGAGTGGCAATGGTAGCTGTAATTTCCGAGATCAGAACCGTATGGAGGTTCTGAAGATCTGTGGGGAGTGTGACCGCGTGAGACTGCGTAACGGTTGGACTGGAGTCGGTGCCATTACCATTCACATTTGCCATAGCGGTTGAAACGTTAGTTACAGGTCTTCTGCTCCTAAGATCATGTGACATTTGAATCAAAAAGGTAACTTACGAACTCATCAATCAAATCTAATAAACTCAGCAAAAAAATAAACATCCTCTCACTGTCAACTGCGTTTTTTTTCCAGCAAACTTAACATGTGTAAATATTTGTATGAACATAACAAGATTCAACAACTGAGACATAAACTGAACAAGTTCCACAGACTAACATAAATGGAATAATGTGTACCTGAACAAAGGGGGGGACAAAATCAAAAGTAACAGTAAGGATCTGGTTTGGCCACCAGCTGCATTGAGTACTGCAGTGCATCTCCTCCTCATGGACTGCACCAGATTTGCCAGTTCTTGCTGTGAGGTGTTACCCCACTCTTCCACCAAGGCACCTGCAAGTTCCTGGAAATTTCTGGGATGAATGGCCCTAGGCCTCACCCGCCGATCGAATAGGTCCCAGACGTGCTAAATGGGATTGAGATCTGTGCTCTTCGCTGGCCATGCCAGAACACTGACATTCCTGTCATGCAGGAAATCACGCACAGAACGAGCAGTATGGCTGGTGGCATTGTCATGCCAGGATGAGCCTGCAGGAAGGGTACCACATGAGGGAGGAGGATGTCTTCCCTGTAACGCACAGCGTTGAGATTGCCTGCAATGACAACAAGCTCAGTCCGATGATTCTGTGGCACACCGCCACAGACCATAACGGACCCTCCACCTCCAAATCGATCCCGCTCCAGAGTACAGGCCCTGGTGTAACGCTCATTCCTTCGACGATAAACACGAATCCGACCATCACCCCTAGTGAGACAAAACCGCGACTCGTCAGTGAAAAGCACTTTTTGCCAGTCCTGTCTGGTCCAGCGACGGTGGGTTTGTGCCCATAGGCGACGTTGTTGCCGGTGATGTCTGGACCTGCCTTACAACAGGCCTACAAGCCCTCAGTCCAGCCTCTCTCAGTCTATTGCGGACAGTCTGAGCACTGATGGAGGGTTTGTGATGGAGGGTTTCCTGGTGTAACTCAGGCAGTTGTTCTTGCCATCCTGTACCTGACCCGCAGGTGTGATGTTCAGATGTACCGATCCTGTGCAGGTGTTGTTACACATGGTCTGCCACTGCTAGGATGATCAGCTGTCCATCATGTCTCCCTGTAGCTCTGTCTTAGGCGTCTCACTTACGGACATTGCAATTTCTTGCCCTGGCCACGTCTGCAGTCCTCAAGCCTCCTTGCAGCATGCCTACGGCACGTTCACGCAGATGAGCAGGGACCCTGGGCATCTCTCTTTTGGTGTTGGAGTTAGCAGGAAGGCCTCTTTAGTGTCCTAAGTTTTCATAACTGCAACTTTTTTTTGTTTTACCCCTTTTTCTCCCCAAATTTCATGGTATCCAATTGTTGTCTCATCGCTACAACTCCCGTACGGGTTCGGGAGAGACGAAGGTTGAAAGTCATGCGTCCTCCGATACACAACCCAACCAGCCGCACTGCTTCTTAACACAGCGCGCATCCAACCCGGAAGCCAGCCGCACCGTGCACCTGGCAACCTTGGTTAGCGCGCACTGCACCCGGCCCGCCACAGGAGTCGCTGGTGCGCGATGAGACAAGGACATCCCTACCGACCAAGCCCTCCCTAACCCGGACGACGCTAGGCCAATTGTGCGTCGCCCCACGGATCTCCCGGTCGCGGCCGGTTACGACAGAGCCTGGGCGCGAACCCAGGGACTCTGATGGCACAGCTGGCACAGCTGGCACAGCTTAACCACTGTGCCACCCGGGAGGCCTATAACTGTGACCTTAATTGCCTACTGTCTGTAAGCTGTTCGTGTCTTAACGACCGTTTCACAGGTGCATGTTCATTAATTGTTTATGGTTCATTGAACAAGCATGGGAAACAGTGTTTAAACCGTTTACAATGAAGATCTGTGAAGTTATTTGGAATTTTACAAATTATCTTTGAAAAACAGGGTCCTGAAAAAGGGACATTTGTTTTTTTTTGCTGAGTTTATGTAAGAAAGTGGAATGCGAAGTAAACATTTGGCATAATTAACTAATATGTAGGATCCTCGTCCACAAGCTTCTTCTCCATTCACGTGCTCAACCTGAATCCTAAAACGTTATTTTGATTAGTGAATTTCACGGTTATAGTCAGTGGTAGTTGTGAAATACACACAATCTTGAATGCGGTTGTAACCAATCAACATTCAGGATTAGACTCACCCATGGTATAACATTATTTTAAATATTCCCCATGTATTGTTAATGGGGCACTGCCACTTCTGCCATTAAATGTTTTAGTGCCATGTAAATACATCATAATGCAGAAACCTCAATGGCCCAACTCTCTAAAGTCATTTTCATTGGCACTTTGAAGTCAACCCAGGATAGGGCTGTGTTCAGTGGGCTAGCTCACATTGCGTTTCCACTTCCTCCAGAAATTTGCAATGGTGTCATGTTGCTAGGTAGCCAATGTGTGACTGCACCTGGATTTGCTAATGTTAGCTAGCAAGATGTTGAAGAATTTATTTCACACTCACCATGCTGTAACTAAAATTACCCTATACTCCTGCCAGTGCCAGCCAGACTCAGAGCCATATATTTAGCTTGCTGACGTTAGCTAGCTAGCTAAACAGTTAGCATCATGGCTAGCAGGCTAGCTACTTAGCTTAATTCCTACCTTTCTTGGCTATTAGCTAGCTAACCAAGCAAACCAGGCGACAGGTTTTATATGATGTAGATAGCTAGCTATATAGCTTTCAATACGACCTGACCAGATACAATTCCTGCTAGCTCACAATAGCTAGCTAGCTTGTTTCAACTCTGATTTGATAGCTAATGTTAGGTAGCTAACGTTCGAGGGCTGACTGTTCTCATAAAAGTTTATTTGTTAGTGGAAAAATGTATGAAGGGTCATGTCTGACAACTGCAGTACTGCTTGTCCATATGCTAGCTAACAGCAACAAGCCCAGATGAGCTAGCTAACATTGTGTCAGCGTCAAGCAGTGATCAGCTTGGTGGTTGCATAGTAAGGGAGTCACCAGCTCAAATTCTAATCGAGCTGGCACCAGTTGGGAAACTGGGCAGTGCTGGCCCGAGTTTCCCTCAACCCAGCTTGAATTTGAAAATTCCATTCGAGCTAGCTCTAATTTGGCCCTCATTTTAAGTGCCACTGGAAACGGGGCTTAAATAGATGGCTCTGCCTTGAGCCATTTCCATTACCGTACCATCAGCCTATCAACAGCCTCAATACTGCAGTGAAATTCTTCTGTCTCAGCCAATCATTGGCTGTTTCTCTCAGGGGAAATCAGTCTTTCATCTCATAAAATATCAAAGCCACTGACTGATACCCAAAGGCCTGGAGCTAAATGGCAAATACGCAATGCACAACAAACAGAATATAGCTATATTTAGTATGCTAGTTCAAAACCACAACATGTAATATTATAAGGAACAAATGCAGTGACCGATTGCCCAGTTTTGTAGGGTGCAGATTGGGTGAGTGAAAGGTCAATGTTGAGTATCTTCAAAAGTTGACAAATTCAGTTTCGAATATGGGGTATGACTTCAACAGATATATTTTTTCCCTATTCTGTCTTGTTCTAAGGGCAGTTCGAACTAATGTGATTGGTTGAAGCTCAACAGTCAGTGGGCAGAGCTTGCGCTAGGTGGAAGGTTGATGATGGATGGGGTGCAGGGCAGAACACGCAGGATGCTATACATGCTATACAAGGTTGCTGGTTCATATTCCACCCTAACTTTAGCCCTAAACTAAATAATTTGGAAGTACTTGCTTAAACTTAACTAATCAAATGTCAAGGAAAACTCCACTGAGCATTCATGAATGTCTTGAAACTTGGTTCAACCCGTTCAAATCTCCCATTGCACTCATCTCTTGCTCTCGACAGAAAAGCAAAGCCTTTTACTCCCTCTTTATCTTTAGCACTAAATTATCCATTCATCATCAGAATGTCCTCATGTCAAAAAGTGCCTTTTGATGGTTTGTCTTGATGTCTCTTTTCCCTCTGATTGACTCACTGACTGTGCAATGACAGATGACGATGTGTACAAAGCAGTACTGTAAATGAACGCTTTGGTGGGTGATTCAAAACATTGCATGAACTCAATGTGCTAGTACTTTATGGCCCTGCATAACTACCAGCATAGCAACTAGTCTATAATCCATTTGAATTACAGTGCCTTTACTTTATTAGGTGAAACAGAGCTGAGGGCTCTTATTCCAGCCCTGGTCCCCCAAGCACTTATCTATCCCTATTCCCCACTAATCCATTGTGGAGAGACTGGTTCTAAATGCTGTTATTGGGATTGTACTGCAGTTCCCTTTTCCCTGAGCACTCAGTGTGTTAAAAGCATAGCTGTGTCATCGTGATGGCTACTGTGCTGTACATCTGAGAGATACTTTTGGCATACAGCCAGGCCATGGTTAGTCAGTCCTCCTAGACCCAGACGTTGCTTATCTGAACTGAGATCCAATTTATACCACACATGCAGACAACAGCGGCTAAAGTCTGGCTTTATGTATCAAGGAAGCCATGGACTATGCATGTCAATTGGATGTGGCTATACAGACAGTATCTCCGGTGTGTATTGTAGGCTGAGAATGAGTAATGGCGAGTGTATGTGTGGAACCCGCTCTCAGCAAGGACAATTGTCCAGAAGAGAGAACATGTTCCATTCTTTTTGCCATCCTCCAGAGAGATAAGTGGATGTTTTCACTACCCCATACCAAAGAGTCTTGAGAGCAGTATTGCTGTAACATTCCATTTGACAATCTATTTAAGTTCAGGTGAAAGTGCCATGGGAACAATAACATGTACAGTATATCACAAAAGTGAGTACACCCCTCACATTTTTGTAAATATTTGAGTATATCTTTTCATGTGACAACACTGAAGAAATGACACTTTGCTACAATGTAAAGTAGTGTGTACAGCTTGTAAAACAGTGTACATTTTCTGTCCCCTCAAAATAACTCAACACACAGCCATTAATATCTAAACCGCTGGCAACAAAAGTGAGTACACCCCTAAGTGAAAATGTCCAAATTGGACCCAAAGTGTCAATATTTTGTGTGGCCACCATACTTTTCCAGCACTGCCTTAACCCTCGTGGGCATGGAGTTCACCAGAGCTTCACAGGTTGCCACTGGAGTCCTCTTCCACTCCTCCATTACGACATCACGGAGCTGGTGGATGTTATAGGCCTTGCACTCCACCTTCCGTTTGAGGATGCCCCACAGATGCTCAATAGGGTTTAGGTCTGGAGACATGCTTGGCCAGTCCATCGCATTTACCCTCCGCTTCTTTAGCAAGGCAGTGGTCGTCTTGGAGGTGTGTTTGGAGTCGTTATCATGTTGGAATACTGCCCTGCGGTCCAGTCTCCGAAGGGAGGGGATCATGCTCTGCTTCAGTATGTCACAGTACATTTTGGCATTCATGGTTCCCTCAATGAACTGTAGCTCCCCAGTGCCGGCAGCACTCATGCAGCCCAGACCATGACACTCCCACCACCATGCTTGACTGTAGGCAAGACACACTTGTCTTTGTACTCCTCACCTGGTTGCCGCCACACACGCTTGACACCATCTGAACCAAATAAGTTTATCTTGGTCTCATCAGACCACAGGACATGGTTCCAGTAATCCATGTCCTTAGTCTGCTTGTCTTCAGCAAACAGTTTGCAGGTTTTCTTGTGCATCATCTTTAGAAGAGGCTTCCTTCTGGGACGACAGCCATGCAGACCAATTTGATGCAGTGTACGGCGTATGGTCTGAGCACTGACAGGCAGACCCCCCACCCCTTCAACCTCTGCAGCAATGCTGGCAGCACTCATACGTCTATTTCCCAAAGACAACTTCTGGATATGACACTGAGCATGTGCACTCAACTTCTTTGGTCGACCATGGCGAGCCCTGTTCTGAGTGGAGCCTGTCCAGTTAAACCACTGTATGGTCTTGGCCACCGTGCTGTAGCTCAGTTTCAGGGTCTTGGCAATCTTCTAATAGCCCAGGCCATCTTTATGTAGAGCAACAATTATTTTTTTCAGATCCTCAGAGAGTGCTTTGCCATGAGGTGCCATGTTGAACTTCCAGTGACCAGTCAGTATGAGGGAGTGTGAGAGCGATGACACCAAATTTAACACACCTGCTCCCCATTCACACCTGAGACCTTGTAACACTAACGAGTCACATGACACCGGGAAGGGAAAATGGCTAATTGGGCCCAATTTTGACATTTTCACTTAGGGGTGTACTCACTTTTGTTGCAGCGGTTTAGAAATTAATGGCTGTGTGTTGAGTTATTTTGAGGGGACAGCACATTTACACTGTTATACAAGCTGTGCACTCACTACTTTACATTGTAGCAAAGTGTAATTTATTCAGTGTTGTCACATGAAAAGATATACTCAAATATTTACAAAAATGTGAGGGGTGTACTCACTTTTGTGATTTACTGTGTTTTCAGCTCCATACACAAGTAGCCTGTTGTCTTGCATCTTCATTCATTAGGGTCTGTGAGCCGAGCGCGGTGCTGTTCAGCGGTAGTGATGCTGAAATCAGCGATCAACTGTCTTCTGTTTACTTTGCGCTGATTCTGGTGTTCTCCATGGTGCTGAATGCTCGTGCGCCAGTATTAGGGTACAACAATGGATTACCGCAGGACAGTTTAGATGTATTAATTTATTTTCTGCTTTTCACAGAAACTGTACTTTGGGCTACTGTACTATTCTTTAAACAAGTGTAGCTAAGGTTATGTATTACCAAACCTCAATGATAACGCACCAGTTCTCAGCTGCAGGCAAAAGAACACGGGAGCCCCGAGGGATAGATTCAAGGAGAAACAGATAAGAGGTATTGGAACGAATACAATACATAATTGTAAGGTCATTGTGCTTGGACCCTGCACCACCCCTGCAAAATACAAAACATTAACTCTGCTCCCTGCGAACACAGCTGGGACCGACTGTACCAACGCTTGGAGGAGGGAATCGGCGTTGAAACAACCCGCATATGCGGCTACTCATCTGGCTCTGATCGCACTAGTTATTCAGTAGCAGCGGAGGGATTAGGCTATGATAATAACCTGTTACACAGCACATGTATCGATGGCTATAGCTGTCTAAAGGCCAGAACATTCACCTCGTGAGTGACAAATGAATGCGCACGGTAGGTCATATGGATGAGGATTTTGCAACAATGCCGGCAAAGGACAAAGCGGAGAATCGGTCGCTCCAGTACCAGCAAACTTTGGTGAGTTCTTGTGGGATAAGCCCTTACCCTTCATTATTTGTTCATGTAAAGTTATGAGTGCAAATCACGTGGCGATATGCACCATGAATTTTAAATCCCGGGACACAGTCAATGTTTCAGAACAATGTCCGGGACACGGTCAGTTTCAGAACAATGTCATTCACAGAACACTGGAATCCCAGAGAGTCTGATGGTTCTTTTTCCTCCGTATACTTGTTGTGACTGGGCTGCTGGTCTGCTTGCGAAAATATGTGGCAGCGACTAATAGATTCAAGACAAACATCCATTTCAAAAGCCGGGCAATTTCAAAAGCTGGACACCGGCATTTTGTGTGTATGCGTGTGTGTGTGTTTGATTGCCTGTGTGTATGTGACAGTGATTCGTGGTTTGTATTCCAGTGTGAAATGTTGATCTCAACCAACTGGGCACATAGGTCAATTCAACGTCTATTCGACGTTGGTTCAACGTCATTGAATTGAAATTACGAGGAAACAACGTTGATTCAATCAGTGTGTGTCCAGTGGGAAGGAAGAGTTACAATACGGAGTGGCTAGTTGGACTTAAAAGGCTGCCCGCCGGTTGGTGATAACGCACTCAGTCGTGATCATCCATCGTTTAGCGCTATTTTGATAGCGCTCTGGAGTGGAGCAGAGCATGAAAGGTGTTTGCCAGGTTTAACTGATTTATTAAGTGAATGACTGGTTGGCTGTTTTTTAAAATTCAGAAATGCACAAGGTAGGGTACTGTGTATAGAGCTAGGCTATATCACTGCAGAGGCCTACTCTCATCCTTTTGTGCTGTCTATCTATCCTCCTCCCCTTTTCCACCATCCTCTCACTCTCTCCAACCTATTTCCATCCACTTTCCTCCACCCAACTCATCTTCCTTCCCTCTTTTCCACTTCATCTTCCTTTCCCCCGCACTTCTTCCTTTCCTTGTTCACTCTGTCCCTCAATTGCTTCACCTGTGTGTACATATTTCAGCATATCTACACATGAACTAAAAGTGTATCTGATATGAATAATATTTGCTTCATGCACCAGTTTTGCCCAATTATGTGATTGATAGATGTAGCCTGGGGCACTTATCGGGATATCTATAGAGAGAGAGATCACACAGGATGCAGAGAGATTAACTAATTAATGAGAGAAGGAGAGAGAGATCACACAGGATGCAGAGAGATGGACTTTCATGGGAGAAGGAGAGAGCGAGAGAGAGTAATCCGACCGGGATGCAGAGAGATGGACTAATTGAGAGAAGGAAGGCTTGAGAGAGAGAGATTGAATGAGACACAGAGAGAGACAGAGAGAGATTGAGTGAGAGACACAGAGAGAGACAGAGAGAGATTGAGTGAGAGTGATTTGACCAGGATGAAGCGAGATGGGACTGATAGATAAATGTGGTCCTCCAAAACTGTGTTTATTTTACTGAAGTCCAGCCTTTTTGTGTGTGTGTGTGTGTGTGTGTGTGTGTGTGTGAGTGTGTGAGAGAGGGAAATACTGCAATCTCGTCAGACTGCGTTCCTTTATCTATATGATAGGCATGAAGTGGCAACAGCACACCCGGACAACATGCTAGTGGTGTATATGTGGGAGTGTCTCGTATATGAGGTGTATATGTGGGAATACCTCGCTTATGAGGTGTATATGTTGGAGTGTCTCGTATATGTGGGAGTGTCTCTTATATGTGGTGTATGTGGGAGTGTCTCATATATATGGGAGTGTCTCGTATATGTGGTGTATATATGGGAGTGTCTCGTATATGGGGTGTATATGTGAGAGTGTCTCGTATAGGTGGTGTATATGTGGAAGTGGTTTGTATATGTGGGAGTGTCTCGTATATGTGGGAGTGTCTTGTGTATGTGGGAGTGTCTCGTTTATGTGGTCTATATGTGGGAGTGTCTTATATGTGGGAGTGTCTCGTATATGTGGGAGTGTCTCATATATGTGGGAGTGTCTCGTATATGTGGGAGTGTCTTGTATATGTTGTGTATGTGGGAGTGTCTCGTATATGTCGTGTATGTGGGAGTGTCTCGTATATGTGGTGTGTATGTGGGAGTGTCTCGTATATGTGGTGTATATGTGGAAGTGGTTTGTATATGTGGGAGTGTCTCGTATATGTGGGAGTGTCTTGTGTATGTGGGAGTGTCTCGTTTATGTGGTCTATATGTGGGAGTGTCTTATATGTGGGAGAGTCTCGTATATGTGGGAGTGTCTCATATATGTGGGAGTGTCTCGTATATGTGGGAGTGTCTCGTATATGTCGTGTATGTGGGAGTGTCTCGTATATGTCGTGTATGTGGGAGTGTCTCTTATAGGTGCGAGTGTCTCGTATATGTGGGAGAGAATCTGTATTTTTTTGTCTCTTTTCTTGTTTTGTGTCGATAGGTTTCTTTTGGTACACATCCGTGTTCAAGAGAGCGTGTGTGTAAAAGTGTTCATGTGTGCTGGTCTGTGCCCCTGCCCTCTGCACAAAAACGTACATTGATCTCAACACCCGTAGAGACTGAAAATAGCCCTCTGTCTCATATGCAGCACGCTACATACAGTGGGGCAAAAAAGTATTTTGTCAGCCACCAATTGTGCAAGTTCTCCCACTTAAAAAGATGAGGCCTGTAATTTTCATCATAGGTAAACTTCAACTATGACAAACAAAATTAGAAAAAAAAATCCAGAAAATCACATTGTAGGATTTTTAATGATTTTATTTGCAAATTATGGTGGAAAATAAGTATTTGGTCACCTACAAACAAGCAAGATTTCTGGCTCTCACAGACCTGTAACTTCTTCTTTAAGAGGCTCCTCTGTCCTCCACTCGTTACCTGTATTAATGGCACCTGTTTGAACTTGTTATCAGTATAAAAGACACCTGTCCACAACCTCAAACAGTCACACTCCAAACTCCACTATGGCCAAGACCAAAGAGCTGTCAAAGGACACCAGAAACAAAATTGTAGACCTGCACCAGGCTGGGAAGACTGAATCTGCAATAGGTAAGCAGCTTGGTTTGAAGAAATCAACTGTAGGAGCAATTATTAGGAAATGGAAGACGTACAAGACCACTGATAATCTCCCTCGATCTGGGGCTCCACGCAAGATCTCACCCCGTGTGGTCAAAATGATCACAAGAACGGTGAGCAAAAATCCCAGAACCACACGGGGGGACCTGCAGAGAGCTGGGACCAAGGTAACAAAGCCTACCATCAGTAACACACTACGCCGCCAGGGACTCAAATCCTGCAGTGCCAGGCGTGTCCCCCTGCTTAAGCCAGTACATGTCCGGGCCTGTCTGAAGTTTGCTAGAGAGCATTTGGATGATCCAGAAGAAGATTGGGAGAATGTCATATGGTCAGATTAAACCAAAATATAACTTTTTGGTAAAAACTCAACTCGTCGTGTTTGGAGGACAAAGAATGTTGAGTTGCATCCAATGAACACCTACTGTGAAGCATGGGGGTGAAAAACATCATGCTTTGGGGCTGTTTTTCTGCAAAGGGACCAGGACGACTGATCCGTGTAAAGGAAATAATGAATGGGGCCATGTATCGTGAGATTTTGAGTGAAAACCTCCTTCCATCAGCAAGGGCATTGAAGATGAAACGTGGCTGGGTCTTTCAGCATGACAATGATCACAAACACACCGCCCGGGCAACGAAGGAGTGGCTTCGTAAGAAGCATTTCAAGGTCCTGGAGTGGCCTAGCCAGTCTCCAGATCTCAACCCCATAGAACATCTTTGGAGGGAGTTGAAAGTCTGTGTTGCCCAGCAACAGCCCCAAAACATCACTGCTCTAGAGGAGATCTGCATGGAGGAATGGGCCAAAATACCAGCAACAGTGTGTGAAAACCTTGTGAAGAATTACAGAAAACGTTCGACCTCTGTCATTACCAGCAAAGGGTATATAACAAAGTATTGAGATAAACTTTTGTTATTGACCAAATACTTATTTACAATCATAATTTGCAAATACATTCATTAAAAATCCTACAATGTGATTTTCTGGATTTTTTTCCTCATTTTGTCTGTCATAGTTGAAGTGTACCTACGATGAAAATTACAGGCCTCTCTCATCTTTTTAAGTGGGAGAACTTGCACAATTGGTGGCTGACTAAATACTTTTTTGCCCCACTGTATGTAGCGTGCTGCAAATGAGACAGAGGGCTATTTTCAGTCTCTACGGGTGTTGAGATCAATGTACGTTTTTGTCTCAGTGAGGCGTACAATAGTAATGTAAAATGGCGGTCGGAGTCTCTCCGCTACGTGTTGTCTGCTCTGCCCTTGTCTTCTCCTCTGACCTCTATCCAACAGCACCATGATCGATGGCCTCATCCTTCACTAGCTCTGGACCTCCAGTTCATTACAGAGAAATAGATGGCCTATACAATTGCATGTGTAAGGTGTGTGTTTGTGTGTTTTTGTGTGTGTGTGTGTGTGTGTGTGTGTGTGTGTACGCAAACGTGTGCCTGTGTGCCAGCATGTATGGTGTGTGTACATACACATGTGTGATGTGTGTGAATCTTTGTCTCAGACTCAGATTGCAGCCTGTGTTTTATATACAGTACATTCATCTGAAATGGAGGCAGGCCTTTGTTCTCCTCAGGGAGAATTGATTGACAGATGGCTCATAGTTCAGATATAAGTCCAGATATGTGAGAGAGCTAGCTGGCATTTACTTTGAAGCCAGCGGCCCAGTACCTTTTGAAAACACATGTAGAAATCTAATATGGGGTTTAAATTTGACAGATGCCTCTGCTGTGTATTGGTTTTTAAACAGAGCCTAGGTCTCAGAGCTACAGATGGGGCTGAAACCGAAAATATCTCTTGTTTTACTTGACCACGGGTGGGCTATTTTACACTGTCAGGTCTGGTGTCCAGCAGTGATGTAGTGAAATACACGTATACACCGTTTATATCCTTTGGAGAATAGCCTAGCATTTAAAATGAACCAGTATTGGAACTAAAATTGCCTTTGTTAGCATTAGCGTTTACCTTTTTCTTTACCACTACATTACTGTCAGTGTGGGTGCAGGTGTTTGCTCCATCCAGGCAGTAACACACTCAAATAATCATAATCCATCAAGCCTTTGATGAGTTGAATCAGGTGTGTTGCTGCTTGGCTGCAAGAAAACCCTGCATTCATACTGACCCTTGCAGGGTAAGTATTTCCATCCATTTACAAGACCATTTCTCCCACTTAGGGAGTGCAGGAATAGTGTTGTATGGGATGTGGGAAACACACAGAGCGTAGTTCAGACAGAGCACAGTTAAGATCTTTATGAGAACTTCTAAACGAAGCTATAATGTCATGTTGTTATCTCCAGCTACAGTGGGGCAAAAAAGTATTTAGTCAGCCACCAATTGTGCAAGTTCTCCCACTTAAAAAAATGAGAGAGGCCTGTAATTTTCATCATGGGTACACTTCAACTATGACAGACAAAATGAGGAAAAAAAATCCAGAAAATCACATTGTAGGATTTTTAATGAATTTATTTGCAAAATATGGTGGAAAATAAGTATTTGGTCAATAACAAAAGTTTATCTCAATACTGTTATATACCCTTTGCTGGCAATGACAGAGGTGAAGACTTACAGAAAACATTTGACAAGGTTTTCACACACTGTTGTTGGTATCTTGGCCCATTCCTCCATGCAGATCTCCTCTAGAGCAGTGATGTTTTGGGGCTGTTGCTGGACAACACAGACTTTCAACTCCCTCCAAAGATGTTCTATGGGGTTGAGATCTGGATACTGGCTAGGCCACTCCAGGACCTTGAAATGCTTCTTACGAAGCCACTCCTTCGTTGCCCGGGCGGTGTGTTTGTGATCATTGTCATGCTGAAAGACCCAGCCACGTTTCATCTTCAATGCCCTTGCTGATGGAAGGAGGTTTTCACTCAAAATCTCACGATACATGGCCCCATTCATTATTTCCTTTACACGGATCAGTCGTCCTGGTCCCTTTGCAGAAAAACAGCCCCAAAGCATGATGTTTTTCACCCCCATGCTTCACAGTAGGTGTTCATTGGATGCAACTCAACATTCTTTGTCCTCCAAACACGACGAGTTGAGTTTTTACCAAAAAGTTATATTTTGGTTTAATCTGACCATATGACATTCTCCCAATCTTCTTCTGGATCATCCAAATGCTCTCTAGCAAACTTCAGACGGGCCTGGACATGTACTGGCTTAAGCAGGGGGACACGTCTGGCACTGCAGGATTTGAGTCCCTGGCGGCGTAGTGTGTTACTGATGGTAGGCTTTGTTACTTTGGTCCCAGCTCTCTGCAGGTCATTCACTAGGTCCCCCCGTGGGGTTCTGGGATTTTTGCTCACCGTTCTTGTGATCATTTTGACCCCACGGGGTGAGATCTTGCGTGGAGCCCCAGATCGAGGGAGATTATCAGTGGTCTTGTACGTCTTCCATTTCCTAATAATTGCTCCTACAGTTGATTTCTTCAAACCAAGCTGCTTACCTATTGCAGATTCAGTCTTCCCAGCCTGGTGCAGGTCTACAATTTTGTTTCTGGTGTCCTTTGACAGCTCTTTGGTCTTGGCCATAGTGGAGTTTGGAGTGTGACTGTTTGAGGTTGTGGACAGGTGTCTTTTATACTGATAACAAGTTCAAACAGGTGCCATTAATACAGGTAACGAGTGGAGGACAGAGGAGCCTCTTAAAGAAGAAGTTACAGGTCTGTGAGATCCAGAAATCTTGCTTGTTTGTAGGTGACCAAATACTTATTTTCCACCATAATTTGCAAATAAATTCATAAAAAATCCTACAATGTGATTTTCTGGATTTTTTTTTCTCATTTTGTCTGTCATAGTTGAAGTGTACCTATGATGAAAATTACAGTGGGGGAACTTGCACAATTGGTGGCTGACTAAATACTTTTTTGCCCCACTGTATATGCTTTAACTCTGAACAGTACTTCAGAGACATAAAGATTGATCGACTGTGGCTATGGAGAAGTAAAACTCATTGGCGTAAACAGTTTTGCTGTGCGATCCTTTTCATTTAACCTTTACCAGGATGGAAGTCTTTTGAGGTCAGAGGTTTGAACCAGTTTTTTGAGTCTTGTTAAGACATCAGTGTTCATGTTCATGCCAAATATTGGTAGTGGATGAGGTGAGTTGAGGTGACTTCCCATTGAACACCTGCATTAAAAGTGCTATACAGTTATACAGTAAATCCACCTATTATAGTCACCATATGGTAGGGTTTAGGTCTGTTTCCAGACAGGACTTGTTGTTCCTTACTTTGACCCATCTGTGACCCAGGATGACATGCCTGAGTGGGCATTTTAAATTCATAGGGGGGAACAACTAGTATTGCTTTAGAGCCCTAATACCACAAGGTAGATTGGTCCTACGACTGTTCACATGTATCTGAAATGTAGCCGTACACAACAACCATCGCTTGATATAATAGCACAAGAAAGATATGCGGCCCCACTACAACATGTGTATCTGAAATGCAGCGATAGCCTACACATAATTTGCGCCTACCAACACGCACAGATCAGCTCAACGGGCTGAGCATCACTAGCTCATCAAAGATTCTTACAGGCTTCATAACATAAACTTCAATAATGAGATCTATAGGCATCATTTCTGTCGAATTTGTGACACTATGCAATGAACGTAACGTGTTGCTGAAGCTGCAACATAATTACAGCCATTTCAGACTGAAATGTTCTGGCATCGAAATCCGTAATTTGTTTAGGAAAAAGATTCCCTATTCCCTCAACCCTTGCTCTCTTTACGTGACACATGTATGCATCGCAACTTATCCAAATACATTTAAACTCAGTTTTTCACAATTCCTGTGAATTGACTACTCCACTAATTTCTATGCTTTGCAATAGGCCTAGCACATTTACTCAACCCTGGATGTACGGATCTAGCGGCGTTACACAAGGCTAGAGAGCTACAAACGGCCGTGGGTCTAGGTATAGAGGATGCGGTGGCTTTCTCGGACATAGTCAAATTTGAATGTCAGAATAATAGTAGAGAGAATTACTTATATAAGCTTTAATTTCTTTCATCACATTCTCACTGGGTCAGAAGTTTACATACACTCAATTAGTGTTTGGTAGTATTGCCTTTAAATTGTTTAACTTGGTTCAAATGTTTCAAGTAGCCTTCCACAAGCTTCCCACAATAAGTTGGGTGAATTTTGGCCCTTCCTCCTGACAGAGCTGGTGTAACTGAGTCAGGTTTGTAGGCCTCCTTGCTCGCACAGGCTTTTTCAGTTCTGCCCACATATTTTCTATAGGATTGAGGTCAGTGCTTTGTGATGGCCACTCCAATACTTTGACTTTGTTGTCCTTAAGCCATTTTGCCACAACTTTGGAAGTATGCTTGGGGTCATTGTCCATTTGGAAGACCCATTTGCGACCAAGTTTTAACTGATGTCTTGAGATGTTGCTTCAATATATCCTCATATTTTCCTACCTCATGATGCCACCTATTTTGTGAAGTGCACCAGTCCCTCCTGCAGCAAAGCGCCCCCACAACATGATGCTGCCACCCCCGTGCTTCACGGTTGGGAGGGTGTCCTTCGGCTTGCAAGCATCCTCCTTTTTCCTCCTAACATAACAATGGTCATTATGGCCAAACAGTTTTATTTTTGTTTCATCAGACCAAAGGATATTTCTCCAAAAAGTACAATCTTTGTCCCCATATGCAGTTGCAAACCGTAGTCTGGCTTTTTTATGGTGGTTTTGGAGCAGTCGCTTCTTCCTTGCTGAGAGGCCTTTCAGGTTATGTCGATATAGGACTCGTTTTACTGTGGATATAGATACTTTTGTACCTGTTTCATCCAGCATCTTCACAGGGTCCTTTGCTGTTGTTCTGGGTTTGATGTGCACTTTTCGCACCAAAGTACGTTCATCTCTAGGAGACAGAACGCGTCTCCTTCCTGAGCATTATGACGGCTGCGTGGTCCCATGGTGTTTATACTTGCGTACTATTGTTTGTACAGATGAACGTGGTACCTTCAGGCGTTTGGAAATTGCTCGCAAGGATGAACCAGACTTGTGGAGGTCTACAATATTTTTCCTGAGGTCTTGGCTGATTTCTTTTGATTTTCCCATGATGTCAAGCAAAGAGGCTCTGAGTTTGAAGGTAGGCCTTGAAATACATCCACAGGTACACCTCCAATTGACTCAAATGATGTCAATTAGCATATCAGAAGCTTCTAAAGCCATTACATACTTTTCTTGAATTTTCCAAGCTATTTAAAGGCACAGTCAACTTAGTGTATGTAACTTCTGACCCACTGGAATTGTGACACAGTGAATTATAAGTTAAACAATCTCTCTGTAAACATTTGATGGAAAAATTACTTGTGTCATGCACAAAGTAGATGTCTTAACCGACTTGCCAAAACTATAGTTTGTTAACAAGAAATTTGTGGAGTGGTTGAAAAACAAGTTTTAATGACTTCAACTTAAGTGTATGTAAACTTCCGACTTCAACTGTATAGTATATCATAATCACATCAATAAATTGGTTATAACAAACTCTGAACACTGTAATACATGTGACAGCAAAATTGATGCAGAGGATATGACAAATAAACTTGAAACATGAGAATATTTACTGGTTGCTCAGGAGTTAAAGGGGAAGTCAGATGTGTGGAATTAATTGGACTAGTTGTGGAAAATACTGGAGATCAAAAAAAGGTAAGGATAAAATGCTGCATGCATTTTATGTGTGCCATACAGGGGCTGTTAGATTACAATATAATTTTTCTGACCATTTAGAACAATGTAAACAAACACAAAATAAATTGTAAGCGTACCAGAGTATGTTGTAACGTTTTTTTGTAAAGCCTTTATTACAGCAAAGACTAAAAGCAGTCGCATATATTTGTGATTGCAATTGCTGAAATAGAACGGTTTATTGATTGTTTAGGCAAATTATTCAAGGGTTGCTTTCATTTCATGTTTCATTGTATTTAAAATCATGAATGACTATGCTGTGTGATGATATTAACAAATTAATTATTGATTGATACTGTAGCCTATATAAGTATTGAAATGTTTATTTTTTTTCTTTAGCCAGGTAGGCAAGTTAAGAAGTTCTCATTTACAACTGCAACCTGGCCAAGAATAAAGCAAAGCAGTTCGACACATACAACAACACAGAGTTACACATGGAATAAACAAAACATACAGTCAATAATACAGTTGAAGAAAATCTATATACAGTGTGTGCAAATGAGGTAAGAAAAGGGAGGTAAGGCAATAAATAGGCCATGGTGGCGAAGTAATTACAATATACCAATTAGACACTAGAGTGATTGATTGGCAGAAGATGAATGTGCAAGTAGAGATACAGGGGTGCAAAGGAGCAAGATAAATACATAAATACAGTATGGGGATGAGGTAGTTGGATGGGCTATGTACAGGTGCAGTGATCTGTGAGTTGCTCAGACAGCTGGTGCTTAAAGCTAGTGAGGGAGGTAAGAGTCTCCAGCTTCAGTGATTTTTGCAATTCATTCCAGTCATTGGCAGCAGAGAACTGGAAGGAAAGGCAGACAAAGGAGGAATTGGCTTTGGGGGTGACTAGAGAGATATACCTGCTGGAGCGCGTGCTACTGGTGGGTGCTGCTATGGTGACCTGTAGAGACTTGTAGATGACCTGAAGCCAGTGGGTTTGGCGATGAGTATGAACCAGAGCCAGCCAACGAGAGCGTACAGGTCGCAGTGGTGGGTTGTATAAATGTAGGCCTAAGTAAGTTACGGTATTAAGACTAAACAGGATGCACTCTTAGGCCTACAGCTCAATGGCAAATATACAAGGCTGCTATACTAAGCCTACTAATGACATTACTTATTATTATAAGGATTATCATAATAATAGTAATAATAACGATAAGAAGGAGATCAAGAAAAATAAGAATTATTATATAAAAAATTATATAATTTGTCTGACAATTTGGAACAGTGTAAACACTAAATAAATTATAAGTAATACCAGAGAGGCTGTTCTAATGAAAATAAGTGTAAAGCCTTTATTACAGCATAGAAAAGATTAAAAACAGACAAATTTGTAAAATAGTTTATTCGGCATGTTATGGTTTCGTGAGGCTTGGTGCTCACAGAATCAGTAGGATATGAAACAAACACTCAAACAGGCTACAGAAGCAGGATCTGTCTTATTTCTGTAGATATACAGCACCTTCTGAAAGTATTCAGACCCCTTGACTTTTTCCACATTTTGTTACATTACAGCCTTATACTAAAATGGATTAAATAAAATAAAATCATCAGCAATCTATATTGCTAGGATACACAATATCCAATAATGATGAAGTGAAAACAGATTTGTAGAAATCTTAGTAAATTAATAAAAATAAAGAACAGAAATACCTTATTTACGTAAGTATTCAGACCCTTTGCAATGAGACTAGCAAGATGGTGGCGACAGAGATGTTCGCCTCACTTCAGGTCCTTAAACTATAGTTATTTGTTTTTTATGTTTTATTTCTTACGTTGCTAGCCCAGAAAATCTTAAGTGTTATTATATACAGCCGGGAAGAACTATTCGATATAAAAGCTATGTCAACTTACCATCATTACGACCAGGAATATGCCTTTCCCGAAGCGGATCCTTTGTTCGGACCTCCACCCTGGACATGCGATCTTATCCCAGCAGCCGACCCAAAACAATGCGGTCGCCGCAGGAGAGGCAGACGGATCGGCCTACTGGTCAGACTCAGAAGTCGAGCACATCATCCACCGCTTCCGAGCATATTACTCGCCAATGTCCAATCTCTAGATAACAAGGTTGACAAAATGAGGGCACAAGTTGCCTTCCAGAGAGACATCAGAGATTGTAACATTCTCTGTTTCACGGAAACATGGCTCACTCGAAACATGGCTCAACATGGCTCACCACACTGCTGGAACGACTTGTTCAGTCAAATCTATCCGTCATAGCCGACAGGACCCTCGAGCTTGTAGTGCAAATAATACGTCAACCCCTGGGTGGTGGGGGTCAGAGAAGGAAACTAGATAGCCTAATGCAATCAGAAATCATAAGCAATAAAAGGGCATACCTCATAAACGTTCACAATCCTGGTAATGAGCTATGCTTTGCAATAGGCCTAGCACATTTACTCAACCCTGGATGTACGGGTCTGGCGGCGTTACACAAGGCTAAAAAGCTCCAAACAGCCATGGGTCTATGTATAGAGGATGCGGTGGCTTTCTCGGACATAGTCAAATTTTAAACCTTTCTGAAAATCAGGATTGTGGTTTTGTACCACAGTAGAGCTAATGCATCTCTCTTCAAATTCCAAAACAACCCACAATCTCATCCTCAGATTCTGTACTTTTATGTGTAAAACGACAATTATTACGCTATTACAAACATCACAGCGTTTTTAGGCGCACCATATGTGTGTCCATCCTGTCATACCGGCTACACCCGAATGTTCAGTATGTCTGGATGAAAATTGTCTGATGCAGCCCTTAAACCTGACACATGTCGTTCGGCCTACTGTTACGAAAAACACAAAATTGAAACGTGGCACCCCAAGGCCTGTAAATCTGTAAGCAGTTGTGACATTAACAAGAAATGTCCAAAATGCCACTGCAATTACAACCTTAAAATAGACAGCCCTAAACCTCATGTATGTGGAATCATACATTGCCCAATCTGTAAAGGGCCTTTGAAAAGCAGAGACTGAAGTGGTTCAAGAAGTGCCACACGAGTGTTATATTCAGCCCTTGGCTGAAGATGAACATTCAGAGAAATGTTCTATGATTTTGAGACAAATCAGCAATCGGGCTAATTTGCCTATTTTTGTATCTACCATGACTTTCAAGGGTGATAAGTGGTCGGCAGAGGGGCCCAATTGTGCACTCCTCTTTCTAAAACACTTTAGAAAACCCTAGTACAGAAACTTCACGTTTATAGCGCACAATTCTAGAGCCTATGACTCCTACCTTCTTTTGAACCCATTGATACAGCAAGGCGTTGCTCCCAGTGTCATAGCTCAAGGTAGTAAAATCTTGTGTTTTGTAGACCCTTCCTTCAACCAGAGATACATTGACAGTTTAAGCTTCTTACCCATAAGATTGGCTCAGATGCCAGAGGCCTCGGGTTTTGAAAACTCTGAGCAACTCTGAGGAGAATCTACATTATATCGGATCTTATCTCAGCCCCAAAATGTACGGGTGTGATCAAATGTCTCCCAAGGAGCGAGAGAGATTCATGACGTGGTACGAGACAGTAAGACATAGCACCTTTGATTTCCATAAAGAGATGGAATCATACTGTGACAATGATGTGGTTATACTTCGTGAAAGATGCCTCAGATTCAGAGAAGAGGTAATCAAAGATGCAGGTATTGACCCCTGGAGTTGTACAACTATTGCATCTGCATGCATGAACCTATCGTACACACTTTCTACCTGCAGCATCTATAGCTATCCCCTCGCCTGACAACTACCAACGCCAATTCAAGTCATACTCTAGTGGGTCCATTCAATGGTTGGAGTACTTGGCCCAGGATAAAGCCATTTTTCTTCAACATGCTTTGAAAAGGGCTGAGAAGGCTTTTTAGCCTTATCATGTAGATGGTTACACACAGATTGACGGTGTTGAGACCGTGTTTGAGTACAACGGTTGTTTCTTCCACGATTGTAAATCTTGCTTTGTGCCCCAGGCGCTGTGTGTTCTAACCCAAAAGAATTTGGGGGAAATGTACCAAGAGTTTCAAGACAAATTGGAATCTTTACAGGTTTCTTACGAGCTAAAAGTGAATGTGATGTGGGAGGATGAATGGATTGCACTCAAAAAGTCTGATCCTCATGTTCGAGCCTTCCTTTCCAGCTTTGACACACCAGAACCCTTGGAACAACGACAAGCTTTGTATGGAGGCCGTACCAATGCTTTGACATTGAGGTATGTAGCGCAACCCGACGAGACAATAGGATATGTAGATTTTACATCCCTTTATCCTCATGTAATGAGTTCCTCATGTTGTCCTATGGGGCATCCTAAAATTATTTACCGTGACTTTGACTTATCCCAAAACTATTTTGGTCTGATCAAAGCAACTGTCTACCTGCCTAGGGGTTTGTTTACCAGTGTTGCCTTACAAGGGACCTCAAGGAAAACCTTTATTTCCCCTTTGTAAAACCTGCAGTGAAAACAACAACGAGTAAAAGCCTTGTGGTCACTCAGATCAATAAAGAGCCCTGACAGGTGTATGGGTCACAGTTGAATTCTCTAAGGCTCTAGAGATGGGGTATCGTGTGGCCAAAATCTTTGAAGTGTGGAACTTTTCCAGGAAATCAGACACTCTTTTTAAAGAGTACATCAAGACCTTCTTGAGATGCAAGCAAATGGCTTCAGGCTATCCTGAGTGAACAGAATAGACCTCCTGTGTTCCCAAAAGCTATGCTTTTAGGACTAAAGACAATCACGTGGTGTTGAAAGCCAAAGGTGTAACTCAAAACTATGAAAATGCCCCGCGTGTAAACTTGGAATCAATCACACGCTTGGTCGATTGGTTCATAAATGACCGGAATAGTGACATGGAGATTTTGAGCTCCTACAAAAATATAAACAATCTGCTGGTTTTGGACGATATGCTATTTGCAGGTAGCAAACATCCCGAAATTGCACAAGCTTTTACCCAATATACTCATCATAGAAACCTGTCCGTGCTTTACTTGGTGCAGAATGTGTTTCACCAAGGTAAAAATAGCCGTACCATTAGTTTGAACGCCAATTACATGGTTTTGTTCAAAACCCTAGAGACAAACTACAAATTAACACTCTGCAGATGTACCCGGGAAGGAAATCCTACTTTATGGAGAGCTATGAGGACGCTACCAAAGTGCCATTTTCTTATTTAATCGTGGATTTAAAAGCAAATACTCCAGAACACCTGAGGCTACGAACAGGTCTGTTCCCGTGGGAGTGGCCGGCTGCGTTCATTCCTAAAAAGTAACCGCTATGTCTCTGCGTTTAAAAAGAAACCTGCCCCTCTTGAGAAACCTAGTTGGGGCTACAGCTAATGAACGGAATGCCATCTTGGGTCACTGTTCTTCAGACCTCATATTATCCCTATGTGAGATTGCTTTGAATCTTCTCAAAGGACGCATTCCACTCACCCTGACCCAATAAAAAAAATTAAAAGAGACAAAAGACAGCGATCAAACTCATTGCCAATCCAGGGTGTGTCAGATTTCTTTGAGTTTCTCGTGGATGTAGATCGCCTCCTTCAGTTCCTGTAGAAAAGCCTCGGTTACCCCGTAAACTCTGGGAATAGACGGTACAAGACCCATAGACTCCAGGGCTCTGACCAGCGAAGGTATAAACCTGCAGGACCACAGTCTTTTCACCAGCTCCTCAAAATGGTTGAAGTAGTAGTATCTTGGGGGCTTGTATAGGCACAGATGACGGCGCTGGCTGGGGTGATTGATCTCACAACCGATGCATTTTTGTCTTACATACTCTCCAATCACCACGTCTAAAAGTGTGGCTACAGAGGCCTTGATGGTGTCCACAAAAATAGTACTGACCACCCCATCAAACACATCCTCAGGCTGTGTACATGTAGGAGGTGTCGGGGGTCTTGCCTGGGGGGAGTAGAATGGTAGGCTGCGAGGCATAGTCCTTAGGGTTTGGCCCCCATGACGTATTGGAGTCCTGGAATGTATGCTGAAATATATGCTGAAATGAAGAACCGGAGGCTTTATGGGCACTCCTGTTATTGTTGAACCAGTCCTTTGGGTATCAGGGCGTGGTTAACGCAGCTGCGTACTTAGTTTTCTTCGGGGGCTGACCCTTCTGAAGATGTACCTTCTTGGGGTTCCTTTGAATCCTCAGGATTCGTATACATTATGTACTTCCTTAGCTGAACAATGCTCTGCCGCTGTTGGCTCTGTACAAAAAGAGCATCCAATAACTCTAGCATCTTCAATTCCATTAGATCCCAACTTTTAAAAGGAATAAGCATGCGCAACATAAAATCTCCAGTCAGGCCTCCATCACAAATGTTTTGGTTGCGGGTTTCCTCGTTGCTGATATACAACTCCACGCATCCACATGGAAGTCCATTCTTTCTTTGTATTTTCACCCTGTAAAATACTCTTCCTGAGGAGTCAGGGGTACCTTCCCAACGGGTCTCGTAGCCCGTGAACACGCTATACCCCTTTGTGATAACTCTCAGTTCGGGACACACAACCTTGCGAAAAACCGGCCAGTCTTCAAGCCCGTAGTCCACTCCTAAAGTCTGGTCTGTATATTCTTCTCCTTCGGCTACCGTATAGAGTTTCACTCTACAGTCCTGGTAATCAAACTGATTCCCCCATTGGGGCTGTTTTTCATGGTTGGGGCTAGGCCCCCTAGTTCCAGTGAAGGGAAATCTTAACGTTACAGCATACAATGACATTCTAGACTATTATGTGCTTCCAACTTGGCAACAGTTTGGAGAAGGCCCTTTCCTGTTTCAGCATGAATGCCCCTGTGCTCAAAGTGAGGTCCATACAGAAATGGTTTGTCGAGATCGGTGTGGAAGAACTTCACTGGCCTAAACAGAGCCCTGACCGCAACCTCATAGAACACCATTGGGACATCGTCGAACACCTCATCGAACACTTTTAAATTGGAACGCCGACTGCGAGCCAGGTCTAATCGCCCAACATCAGTGCCCAACCTCACTAATGCTCTTGTGGCTGAATGGAAGCAGTTCCCCGCAGTAATGTTCCAACACCTAGTGGAAAACCTTCACAGAAGAGTGGAGGCTGTTACAGCAGCAAACTCCATATTAATGCCCATGATTTTGGAATGAGATGTTTGACGAGCAGGTGTCCACATACTTTTGGTCATGCAATCTATTACATGATTACGACCCCCACCCCCTCATGACTCATGAGGTGGATGGATAGAGGGATGGTTAGACAGATGGTGTCTTGAAGGGTTATAAACATTCTTCCTTCGAGAAGTTTGTTTGTGTGTCTCGTGTGGGGTGAGCCTCTGTCAGAACAGATGTTAGATGCAGCAGGCTCCTGTCCTCAGGGCCAGTAGGATCTCTGGCTGCTGCACGGATCAAAGTCATGATCAAGCAGAACTGGAGAAACACCCCACAGAGAACTGCAGACGCATCCCAATACAATCTGCGTGTGTGTCCGTGCGAGTTTGTGTTTGTGTGTGCAAGGTGTGTGTGTGCACATTGATAGGTATATGAGGAGCAAGTCTGTGTTGTGTGTGTGCGTGCAAGGTGTGTGTACTGTTTGTGGTGTGCGTATGTGTGTGATCGCACTATTGCAAGTGATTAGAGCATAAGCAGGAGATGCGCCCCAGAGAGAGACACCTCTAAATCTCTTTGTATCACACACACACACACACACACACACACACACACACCTACTTTTCTCTTCAGGAGAATCTACCTTCTCATAGTCAGCATTCCTGTCTCTGCACACACACGGAGGTGGGCTTAGTTTCACTCTAGCTCCTGCCAGAATAAAGCTACCTGCTCTCCCCCACCCCTCTCATCTCTCTCACTCTTTCTCTCTCTCTCTCTCTCTCTCTCTGCACACCTGACCCGATGATGAAATACTGCAGGTGTGAAGGAGGGACAAAGAATGATACAATCTCTTTAGACACCAGAGGAGGCTAGTTGGAGGAGCTATATGAGGACAGGCTCATTGTAATTCCTGGAATGGAGTCAAACATTTGGTTTCCATATGTTTGATTCCTGAAATGACTGGAATGGCCATTTCTGGCACACATCACAGGTTAGAGGTCAAATGCCTTAGGTCCAGTGGCGATCCGTCATTCTGTTTTAAGACCCACATTTTTGGAACAAAAACAGGACTTGCCTGTTTTGCATGTTATTTTGGCATTAATACGTGTCACATATCAGTTGTTTTCAAACAATGTAAAATATATATATCATTGAGTTAATAAAGCTGCATACAAACATGGTATCTTTTTGTTTTCTTGAGTAAGGCAGCTCCAAAATGCAAGTGTTTCAGCCTAGCTCAGTGCTTTCTGTAGTGGTGTGACAAGCCTGCAGAAAATACAGATCGTTGCACCGTGATTGGCTCAGTGTTTTGTCACTGATGGGGACAAGAAAATTCCAAGAAAATTCTATTCCCTTGGGTGCTGCCATGGAGTTACATTAGAAGTGCCAATCCAAGAAGGCTCAAGGTCATTGGCCACAGATAAAATGTACAGTATTTTTGAATAGACTGATTATGTCAAAATCATATTTTCTAAATCTTAGCTAGCAGTAATCATCATGAATAAAGTCGACAATCTAATGGAAAATCCTTTTTAATCCTTATCATATGAAGAGATATTATAGATAAAATGTATCGGTGCTCATCGGCCATTGCACATAAACATTACAAAAGTTGGAAATCGCAAATTTAACAATCACTAGCCTGCTATTCAGTGGAGTGGCTGTATGGTCCCAAATCTGGGATTAAGGGTCTCTTTTCCAAGTTTAAAACGAGAAACATTCAATATTGGCCATGCTGTCAATAAAGCATGATTTGTGCCGCGCTCAAAACAACTGTTAACTCGGAACTGCGAAAACTTGATTTCAGTGAGTTCAAGACAACTGGGAAGTCACTAATAAATGACTGGGAAAATACGTTTTGAACAGCCATCCAACTCGGAATTGTAAATCCGGCCTCTTTCTAGAGCTACGACCTGAAGATCAATGACGTCATCGTGATTCAACCTTGTTTTTTTTCTTCGAGTTCCCAGTTGTCTTGAAAGCACCATAAATCCAGAGAATGACAGACTTGGATGACAAAATTTGACCACGAAGGACCACCGCGCCACCTTACTGTTCAAGTGATCACTTCACAAGGTGAGTCCAAAAATGTATTGTATGCTGCTGCATAAACAATGTAATATGCCAGGGAGATATGTACAGTGGGGCAAAAAAGTATTTAGTCAGCCACCAATTGTGCAAGTTCTCCCACTTAAAAAGATGAGGCCTGTAATTTTCATCATAGGTACACTTCAACTATGACAGACAAAAGGAGAAAAAAAAATCTAGAAAATCACATTGTAGGATTTATTTATTTATTTGCAAATTATGGTGGAAAATAAGTATTTGGTAAATAACAAAAGTTTCTCAATACTTTGTTATATACCCTTTGTTGGCAATGACAGAGGTCAAACGTTTTCTGTAAGTCTTCACAAGATTTTCACACACTGTTGCTGGTATTTTGGCCCATACCTCCATGCAGATCTCCTCTAGAGCAGTGATGTTTTGGGGCTGTTGCTGGGCAACATGGACTTTCAACTCCCTCCAAAGATTTTATATGGGGTTGAGATCTGGAGACTGGCTAGGCCACTCCAGGACCTTGAAATGCTTCTTGTACAATTGGTGGCTGACTAACTACTTTTTTGCCCCACTGTATACTGTAGCTAAGAAAGTAATACTAAGTGTATGTTGTGTAGTAAGCTGTTAGTAGCCCATGTGCCTCACCCTAATAATTTGATCCTTTTTCCACTCTTAATTTATCCTACTGTTCTGACTTGGTGGTGCACATGTAGCCTATAGCCTGTTTTGGAGAAATGTAATCATTGAATATTGTAAGAGCTTTCATTATCTACTTATATGCCTCATTTATTTATCCTATGGTTCTGAATGGGTGTACAGGGAGAACAGTAAGAGTGGCCCATATTCTGAATTCTGTCGCTGTACATTTCAAAAGTGCTAAACAAATAGTTATATTGACTACGTCCATCCTAGTTTACTCATTGTCTTAATCGAAATTACGGATTGCCTCTTATCCACTTGTCGTCCCCTCAATTGTCATTAGAAAACACATTTGTTTAAGCAAGTCAGCCATGTTTGTTTTTTTTAAGGCAGTAACTGAAGATGAATGAACTGTTTCGCTGCCAGACAAGGCTCAGCTGATAGCTAGGTGTAGTAGAGGTAAGATGTTGGGGCTGCTGTTGGGACAGTGTTATGTAGGCCCTAACAGTTTGTGGGCACTGTTTGTCACGGTTATAGTGAAATTCATGTGTTGTTTAGTGTTGTGTAGTGGCTTTGCTGGCATGCATCCCACTTTATTTATTTTCTGCCCCACAAATATTTACACGCTTAAACCGCCACTGCTAAGGTCCAAGGGTTGGAACCGATTCAGGAAACAAAACCGAAAACTGGAAAATAATGAAATTATTAGATTAACAGAATCCAAACAGGCAATGAAAGTTCTGTTCTGGAACAGTATAGATATAACAATCATTATTTTAAAAGCATGGGGACCAGTTGATTGGTTGGATAAGGTTTTGCAGAGTGTGATAGGTGGATCTGCCTTGGTTAAATGGGTGCCATGGGAAGAAGGGGAGATGAGGTGGATATTAGTAAAGTGATGCGAGATGGGTTGTTGGACATCTCTCAATTCAAAGGGCTTTATTGGCATGGCCAACATATGTTTACATTGACAAAGCAGGTGAAATACTCTCCCTCTCTCAATCTCTTTCCTGTCTATCAATCAGACAGAAGCCATGGCTGCTCAGCTTCCCTCTGTACCTCACCTGCTCAATCGTGCAAAAAGAGTGAGTGTAGGAATTGTGATGCCCATCTCAAGAGTGGTAAAGAGGAAGATGAGGGAGGAAGGAAGGAAAGTGATGGTCGCTGAAGAGAGCAGATAGCGCAGGAGAGGGATGGTAGAGAGAAAGAGAGGGAGTCTGGGGGGGGGGGGGGGGGGGGGCATTATGCTCATCTCAATGCACCTCTGGCTTCTCACTGCTCAGATCACTGTGTACTTACAGTAAGAAAGGGGGAGAGAAGGAGGGTAGAGAGTGACCAGAGAGCAGAGGGAGGAAGGGGAACTTTTCAGAGATGGGAAGGAGGGAGGAACAGTGTAGGGAGAGCAGAGAGATGAAGGGACTTCACTGACCGTATGAACTGTTGTTTGTACAGGTTGCAGAGATGGTATTTTACTAGGATCCCCATTAGCTGTTGCGAAAGAACCATAATTTGCAAATAAATTCATTAAAAAAAAATACAATGCAATTTTCTTCTAATTTTGTCTGTCATAGTTGAAGTGTACCTATGATGAAAATTACAGGCCTCTCATCTTCTTAAGTGGGAGAACATGCACAAATGGTGGCTGACTAAATACTTTTTTGCCCCACTGTATATTAAAGCAGATCTTCAGACACTCTTCCTACTAATTCGATTTCCCAAGCCTGTCCCTCGAGCCCTGAGTGTTTTGGGTAAGCTGCACTGCTCTGAATTTCAGTACATAGTAATATGTAGGTGTGTTTTGATGATTGTATTACAGCAGTGGGATGTCATTTGTGTCTTTTATGGACCCGTATTGTGTGGAGGGTTTTGTTCAAGCCCAGTACTAACACTCCTAATTCAAATAATCAAGACGGACATAACTGCTGTAGTCAATCTAATCAAGAGGGCCTGATAAATACTAGAGGAGTTGAACCAGGTGTGCACCTTGCAAATGGTAGAGGAAGCACTGCTGTGGTGTTGCCAGTAATCTTAAAGTTGCTATACCATTGTTTTTAAACTGATGACGTGTCAGGTAATCTCTCTGGTAATCTGTGGTACCCTGCGTGGTGACCACAGTTCCTCCAGTCCATCTGCCGCTATCCCAGGGGGCCATGCTCCAGATGGCCTCTGATTGGGTTCTCACAAGCCCAGGATGGGGCCACTGACAGGCAATATTAATATCTCACACAAGTGCATGCGTGAGTGGGACTGGCGAGGTGTGTTCATTATCATTTAGCCTACACATTCGCTGGAGTCATTAAAACTTTTTTTTCAACCACTCCACAAATTTCTTGTTAACAAACTATAGTTTTGTCAAGTCGGTTAGGACATCTACTTTGTGCATGACACAAGTCATTTTTTCCAACAATTGTTTACAGACAGATTATTTCACAATTCCAGTGGGTCAGAAGTTTACATACACTAAGTTGACTGTGCAATTAAACAGCTTGGAAAATTCCAGAAAATGATGTCATGGCTTTAGAAGCTTCTGATAAATGATCTCCAATTGACTCAGGCTAATTGACGTGTACATGTGGATGTATTTCAAGGCCTACCTTCAAACTCAGTGCCTCTTTGCTTGACATCATGGGAAATCAAAAATAAATCAGCCAAGATCTCAGGAAAAAAACATTGTAGACCTCCACAAGTCTGGTTCATCCTTGGGAGCAATTTCTAAATGCCTGAAGGTACCACGTTCATCTGAACAAACAATAGTGCACAAGTATAAACAATGGGACTGCGCAGCCGTCATACTGCTCAGGAAGGAGACACGTTCTGTCTCCTAGAGATGAACGTACTCTGGTGCGAAAAGTGCAAATCAATCCCAGAACAGCAAAGAACCTTGTGAAGATGCTGGAGGAAACAGGTACAAAAGTATCAATTTCCACAGTAAAACGAGTCCGAAACATTTTCCCCATCCCTTTTTCAGGACCCTGTCTTTGAAATATTATTGGTAAAAATCCAAATAACTTCAGATCTTCATTGTAAAGGGTTTAAACACTTGTTCAATGAACAATTAATGAACATGCATCTGTGGAATGGTCGTTGAGACACTGACAGCTTACAGATGGTAGGCAATTAAGGTCACAGTTCTGAAAACTTGACACTAGAGGCCTTTCTACTGACCCTATAAAAACACCAAAATAAATATGCCCAGGGTCCCTGCATGAATGTGCCTTAGGCATGCTGCAAGGAGGCATGAGGACTGCAGATGTGGCCAGGGTAATAAATTGCAATGTCCGTAATGTGAGACACCTAAGACAGCGCTACAGGGAGACAGGATGGACAGCTGATCATCCTCACAGTGGCAGACCATGTGTAACACCTGCACAGGATCGGTACATCTGGACATTACACCTGCGGGACAGGTACAGGATGGCAACAACTGCCCGAGTTACACCAGGAACGCACAAACCCTCCATCAGTGCTCAGACTGTCCACAATAGGCTGAGAGGCTGGACTGAGGGCTTGTAGACCTGTTGTCTGGGGAGGACCTGCCTTACATCACCAGCAACGTTGTCGCCTATGGGCACAAACCCACCGTCACTAGACCAGACAGGACTGGCAAAAAGTGCTCTTCACTGACGAGTCGCAGTTTTGTATCAAGGCTGATGGTCATATTCGCGATTATCGTTGATGGAATGAGCGTTACACCGAGGCCTGTACTCTGGAGCGGGATCGATTGAGGTAGAGGGTCCGTCATGGTCTGGGGCAGTGTCACAGCATCATCGGACTGAGCTTGTCGTCATTGCAGGCAATCTCAATGCTGTGCGTTACAGCAAGACATCCTTCTCCCTCATGTGGTACCCTTCCTGCAGGCTCATCCTGACATGACCCTCCAGCATGACAATACCACCAGCCATACTGCTCGTTCTGTGAGTGATTTCTTGCAAGAAAGGAATGTCAGTGTTCTGCCATGGCCAGCGAAGAGCCCGGATCTCAATCCTATTGAGCTCGTCTGGGACCTGTTGGATCGGAGGGTGAGGGCTAGGGCCATTCCCCCCAGAAATGTCCAGGAACTTGCAGATGCCTTGGGGAAAGAGTGCAATAACATCTCACAGCAAGAACTAGCAAATCTGGTGCAGTCCATGAGGAGATGCACTGCAGTACTTAATGCAGCTGGTGGCCAAACCAGATACCGACTTACTTTTGATTTGATCCCCTTTGTTCAGGGACACAATTCCATTTCTGTTAGTCACATCAGTGGAACTTGTTCAGTTATGTCTGTTGAATCTTATGGTCATACAATTATTTGCACAGGTTACGTTCGCTGAAAATAAACGCAGTTGACAGTAAGAGGACGCTTATTTTTTTTGCTGAGTTTATATCTACATGGCCATTTAGCAAGGAAGAAGCGACTGCTCCAAAACCACCATTAAAAAAAAGTTAGACTACGGTTTGCAACTGCACATGGGGACAAAGATTGTTCTTGGAGCAATGTCCTCTGGTCTGATGAAACAAAAATAGAAGTGTTTAGCCATAATGACCATTATGTTTGGAGGAAAAAGGGGGATGTTTGCAAGCCGAAACACACCCTCCAACCGTGAAGCACGGGGGTGGCAGCGTCATGTTGTGGGGGCGCTTTGCTGCAGGAGAGACTGATGCACTTCACAAAAGATGGCATCATGACATAAGGAAATTGTGGATATATTGAAGCAACATGAAGACAGTTGGGAAGTTAAAGCTTGGTCACAAATGGGTCTTCCAAATTAACAATGACCCCAAGCATACTTCCAAAGTTGTGACAAAATGGCTTAAGGACAATAAAGTCAATGTATTGGAGTGGCCATCACAAAACTCTGACCTCAATTCTACAGAAAATGTGGGCACAACTGAAAAAGCATGTGCGAGCAAGGAGGCCTACAAACATGACTGTTACACCAGCTGTCAGGAGGAATGGGCCAAAATTCAACCAATTTGTGGGAAGCTTGTAGAAGACTAACTTGGGTCAAATGCTTCAGGTAAACAATGTAAAGGCAACGCCTAAATACTAATTGAGTGCATGTAAACTTCTGCCCCACTGGGAATGTGATGAAAGAAATCACTATTATTTTGACATTTCACATTCTTAAGGTGGTGAGCCTGACCTAAGACAGGATAATTTACTAGGATTAAATGTCAGGAATTGTGAAAAATGTGTTAACATTTATTTGGCTAAGGCATATGTAAACTTCCTACTTCAACTCTATCACATACGTGTTTTCACAAATGTCAGCCAGTGTGTTTTGTCAGGATGTAATTGGCTGTCTACACAGTAGTGGGCTTGGGTTGGATTAGGTATTGCAGTGTGCTAGGTGGAGCTGCTTCAGTTAAATGGGAGCTATGGGAAGAAGGAGTGCATGGTAGTAAAGTTATGAGATGGGCTGTTGGACGACTAGTGTGGTCATATGCAGTGAGTGGGTACATATGTGAAAGCCAGATTCTAGGTCAGGTACAGTAGGCTCTACATAGACATCCCTCTCCACATGACCCCTAATATTATAATCTGCAGGATATTGCCCTCAAGCCACCTCTGCTATACTGAATCACCCTGTTAGACATGTCACTGATTCATTTCAGGATTCAAATGTACTCCGCTCGTAGAGCATTCCCTTTGCTTGGTCTCAGCCGAAGCCGAGACACAGCACATGTGAAGCTACCCTCCACATGTGCTTGGTCTCAGCCGAAGCAGAGACACAGCACATGTGAAGCTACCCTCCACATGTGCTTGGTCTCAGCCGAAGCAGAGACACAGCACATGTGAAGCTACCCTCAACATACACTGTAGGTCAGTGGTTACAGAAATTGTTTCCATTAGCTTAGAAATTATTCCTCAAGTAGTGAAGGAATTGACAAATTACCCTTACATGAAATGCTAGTGGCATGTAGATGTCAAAATATCTGGTGAAAGCAGACAGCCAAGGCTAGTGAAAGGATGCCAGAACCAGATTTCAGAGCAACAAGCCTCCACTCAAAATGTAGAAAGAATTCTCTAGTCAAGTCACAACTCAGATATTTCAAAGTCAAGCATTGTATTAAACAAGCCAAAGGATTACAAGTCACAATATGTATTGTGTGTATGCTACAAGGTCAAAGAGTGAGGCCTTCATCCCAAGCTGAAGTAGATCAGAAGTATTTCTTCAGGCCTGCCAGGTGGAAGGTAGTTATGGTCAGGTCAGAATGAGCTCCCCACTGGACACCACGGTCTCGCCAGCCACAGAATTCACTGCAGCCACATCTCTCCCTGATGGAGCAACAGGAGATCATGAGGCTTGACACTAAGGCCATAAAGCCCAACTTGAGATTCACAAAATTAGCATTTACAGTCACCAACCCTGGTCAAAGGTATAGCTATTGCATTCTCATGCTGGGATGGAGCCAAGGCATATACAGCCCATCACCCTATAGCACCAGGGTCAATGACACCTTTACTAAATGAAGCATGATGAACAGCAAGTTGTATATCAACGCCAACTGGAAGATACAAAAAATAAATAATAATCTACTTACTTTGCCTGTTGCAGCTCTGTTGACAGGAGTGGGTCCTAGTAGGGTGGCACACCTCTGTACTACAGTGGATGAAGACCTGATAGAAAGCAAACGTTAAATGTATCAACTACATTAGCCATTTAAACCAAAGGCCATATCAAGCTGGTCTGAGGTTAGCAGCACTGCTTTTCAACATAGTGACAGATTCAGCCTTTAGGGCAGACTTCCTGGCAAATCCATCAAGCATTAGGGTGAAAACCCCAGCAGAAGAGCATGAGACCCTGATTAGAGTACTCATGCTGTAATAGAGTAAGTACAGTACCCTGTCCTTCAAAGGGGCCAAAGTGTCTGCATCCACAAACGTGAACATCTTGACCGCGAAGCGTTTGTAGTGGGTCAGGAACTCAAGGCCAGAGGAGCCATCCACAGGGATTACATTGGTCAGGTAACGGTCATCCTGGTACGGACACCTGGAGAAAATAATTGTTAGGAATAAAGTGGGACAATTCCAGAAACCTTCCCAGGTTTCAGAAATCCTGGTTGGAAGATTGCAGTTAGCTTACAGGTTACATGTAAGCACCAGTTGAAAGTTGATCTAACACATCAAGTAGCAAGGTAACCATCTTGTTTCTCTAGTTACCCATCAACCAGGAGGTCCCACTTGGGCAAGCTGAGGGGACTGGGGGTGGAGGTGGCCCAGCAGTAGTCCAGATTCAGGACCAGGTTAGAGTCGGTCCTCCCCAAGATGTGAACCTCTGCATACACTGGATCCTTCAGGAGCTTGGCAACTGGGTAGTCTGCTTCACTGTAGTAGGACCTGTAAGCTTCTACTTCTGTGGACAAAGGGTAGCATTCACACAAAAAGCTGAAGTGCAGCAGTTTCAGAACAGTGCTGGCCATCTTAAACAGATTGTTGGAACAGGCATTTGTTCCACCTAAGTAGTAACCCATCTGATGCAACAAAGCTGGAACTTAATACTAGGATTTGTAGAATCAGGTGTTAGTTTGGCTCGAGTCAAAGCCTGCACCCACCCCTTGTATGACAACGCAATTTCCTGTCAGGGATAAGCTATCACAGCAAGATTTTAATCTTCTAAAACCCATTTCTCCAGTTTACCTTCCACACATCCCTTATTGTAACATTGTCCGCTGGCCAGCCGGAGCTCTACTCGGACAGGTCCAGTAGCAGCGACTGGAGCAGGGGGAGGAAGAGCATTCACCTCAACCACCAAAAACTCCACCGCAGTGTCAGAGTACTTACACTGGAACTGCAGCCTAGAAGAAAACATGTTGACAGTGATGTAAAGGCCAGAACTGTGTTGTTCCACAGACTCAGGGTGGGCTAGTACATTCTGACTCAAGCTGTGAATCAGATACCAACAGAAAATGCCTTTAAGAAATAATTCAGTATGAAAATAATTCTAAAAATATTGTACTGGCCATTTCACTTAAGCCTCAAGTGGGATTGGCCAAAGGGAAGTTGGTGGCGTTACATTTCACGAGGGAAGACTCACTCAAAGTGGCTGTCTCTAGTGATTGAGCCTCGAGGTCCAATCTCCACTTCATAGGAAGATATCATCTTGTTCTCATAGACTACATAGCCACTTTCCTCCTGCAATGGACAAAACATAATTCAGCATTGGCCAATGGGTCTAACATCCAGGCTTTGCCTGTTGAATTGGACTGATTTACAAGTTCTTTGAAAAATGTTATTAATTTAAATCAGATTGTCATAAGGTTCCATGACTTTGTCCACACAGGGCATTGATGATTGTGTTTTTAAAATAAACTTTTGTACACCTGTGGTGTTCCTGATCGAAAATGCCAAGCAAACCGTCTAAATATGGACTAAAGATCTGGGCAGCATGTGATGCCAGGACAAGTTACGCCTGGAAGATGCAGGGTTACACCAGGAAACCTGCTGATGGTGTTCCTGAAGGTCTCCAGGGAAACCAGGTGGTCCTGGAAGTGACGGAAGGTCTCCAGGGGCACAACATGTGACAATTTCATCCCCTCATATGCTCTTGGTCAGGAGCTGCTCCAAAAAAAGATGACCATGGTGGGGACAGTCAGAAGGAACAAGCCCCGAGTTACCTCCTGCCTTACTACCAAGGACAGGGATTGTTTTTCCTCTAAATATGCCTTCCACACTTGTGTCCTACTGCCCAAAGGAAAATAAGTGCTCCTGATGACAATTGCACAGGGATGCCACTGTGCTGGATTACAACAGGAACCAAGTGAGAGTTGACAACCTTGATAAGGTATGTTACCATCTTTCAAATCTCATGTACTTTTCCCCCTTACCAGATTGTTTAAACTGCACAATAAGAGATGTTTGGCAAAATTAATTGAATTTGTGAACAGTGGAGTCAATTCTATTCATTTGAATATGTAAATATGTTTTAGATGTGATAAATTATAACACTTAAGAAATGTCTCAAGTTACTATGACGTATCACTTGTATGTACTCATTTTATTTACGGATTGTTGCACTCAGGTTACATACTAAGAGGATGACGGCACGCTGGCCCATGGTGTTCTTAAACATCCTAGCTGTGTCAGCCTAAAACAAGTCTGGTGTGAATACAGGCTGGAAGCAGGGAAATTCTTCAAGAGGAGACTATTCCATTCAAAGGCAAATACCTTGCACCAACACCAGCCTTTGCTGGATTGGTGAGAGATACAAGGGCCAGAAGCAAGAGCTACAGCTGCCAGAGACCGAAGGAAGAGGTGCAATCTGTGTGCACCAAGAGATGTCAGAACGAGCAGCATGTGCCACAAATGCAGTGCATATATTTGCAAGGCACATGCAACAACCACGTATTGTCCAACATGTGCATGAGAACACACAACCGTTTATTAAAGAACAAACATTGTTCACATTCTGTTGATGTGTTCAGACATTCATTTTCTATTATGGTGAAGTTCTCATATCCTTTCTTTACTATCATGTCAGTGTTAACCTGGAACAGGTTATTTTGTGCCACTATTTAAAAAAAATGTGAAACAGTATCAAAAAAATAGACAAAGTAGTCTGATAATTAGCACCATTTCTATGAGAATTTGATACAGTCAACATTATCCATAAACTATGCTTTTTTTTGTCAAACGAGTTTTATGAGCTCAGGTCAATGAGGCCTACAGGCCGCAAATAGAATTCAAAACTTGAAATGTTCACAAGAACTTAAATTAATAAAAACACAACAGGTGATATATGGATTTATAGGCAGCTATAATGTGGCAGTCATTTTGGACAGGGAACACAGAATTAACAGGAGGGTTAAATTAATGCAGGGAACTGCATTGTCTAGATTATTATTTTTCTATCAAATGGGATTAAATTCCTAAAAACAGACAAATCATGGATTTGGAATGGGACTAGTCAAAGTCTGTTAATTCATTTAGATCATAAAAATCCAGAACTTTTAAACTGTTACTCTGGGACTAATTCTGAGGGGGGGGGGGGGGCACCAGGTGAGAAGACTCAAACTACCAGGCAGAATAGAACCCCAGCAGCATTGACCAAGGCCTAAATTGAAAACCAACTGGAAACAATGGATTGGGTTCATAGAACACATCCTAGATGGTCAAGATTTACATTGCATCACATTGAGAAAGATATTTACCCACCAGGAGAGTGGTGCCACAGGCTGTGACAGGGAACTGGTATATGGCAAAGGCTTTAGTGGTGCCAACAGGCTTACAGAGGGCATTTTGCGGTCCAAGCAGACTGATGCTATCAAGGTCCAGGTTGGGCAGAGTGGCATCCCTGGCCACCACAACAAGAAACTGACCATCTCTGGTGCACTGTACAGTTACTGGGGAAGGAGTGGGCACAGAAAGGATATGAGTAATTACTCATGCGCCACTCTAGAAAGTCATGATAGAGCCAACAGAAGATTTAATTCACAACACATGTTGGCACTAATAACTCCATAAATCAAAAGTCTTACAAGCTAGGCAGGAGCAAATACAAAGAATATGGAAATTGTAAAATAAATGAAGGGAAAAGCCAAAACAGTCACCTGCTTTCCCATAGTAGCACCGCCACTCATCAAAGCAGCAGTTGATTGCCTCACATTGAGCAAGAGTAAGATCAGGGACACCACAAGTAAGTCGCTCTTCCTCTTTCACTTGGCATTTCTCAATAGGAGTTGTGGCATCAGGTCCCTGGGTAACCCACTGAGGTGGCCACTGGGGCTGGTTTTTCAGCTTCTTGGCCTGCTGGTCATATGTTACTGGCCTGGTCAGAGGTTGCTGCCTCACCTTCTGGGCCTGCTGAACAACTGGAGCCTGGTGCTTCTGTAGTAGCATTCCCCAAGTATTTGCACTACTGCAGCGCACAAACACAGCCAGCAACACAACTACACACCTTGCTGATGATGCCATTATACTACACAATCATATCCACAGGACTTGCTCAGGGCTCGCTGAGGCTTTTATACCTGATTGAGTACGTTTGTTTGGCAGATGCCCCGCCCCTCCTCGTTAAGAGTCGAGCTGTCGCCATCAATTAATCAGTCAGGGCCTGGCAGGCATCCCTGGGTAGTTAATCAGTCAGGGCCTGGAAGGCATCCCTGGGTAGTTAATCAGTCAGGGCCTGGAAGGCATCCCTGGGTAGTTAATCAGTCAGGGCCTGGAAGGCATCCCTGGGTAGTTAATCAGTCAGGGCCTGGAAGGCATCCCTGGGTAGTTAATCAGTCAGGGCCTGGAAGGCATCCCTGGGTAGTTAATCAGTCAGGGCCTGGAAGGCATCCCTGGGTAGTTAATCAGTCAGGGCCTGGAAGGCATCCCTGGGTAGTTAGTCAGGGCCTGGCAGGCATCCCTGGGTAGTTAATCAGTCAGGGCCTGGCAGGCATCCCTGGGTAGTTAGTCAGGGCCTGGAAGGCATCCCTGGGTAGTTAGTCAGGGCCTGGAAGGCATCCCTGGGTAGTTAATCAGGGCCTGGAAGGCATCCCTGGGTAGTTAATCAGTCAGGACCTGGAAGGCATCCCTGGGTAGTTAGTCAGGGCCTGGAAGGCATCCCTGGGTAGTTAATCAGTGGGCCTGGCAGGTGCAGCTCATTGATAGCTCGTTTGGCTCTAGGGAGCGATCAGCACCTAGGACTTGTTTCTAGCAAATGGATACATTTGAATACTTTGAAATTGATTAATGGTATACTTGTCCTCGTTTGATCCATCTCAATAGTATGAAGTTGCTTCCTATTCTTGTCCCCTCTCTTTCATCATTTTTTTAGATATTCCTTTAGACCACGTGACAAACTCATTCCACGGAGGGTCAAGTGTCTGCGGGTTTTCACTCCTCCCTTGTGCTTGATTGATGAATTACCCTCACTGATTAGTAATGAGCTCCCCTCACCTGGTTGTCTAGGTCTTAATTGAAAGAAAAAACAAAAACCTGCAGGCACCCTGCCGTCTGTGGAATGAGTTGGACACCCCTGCTTTTTAATACTATTGAAATGCAACTGCTATTTCTCATTCCTTCCCTCTCTGTCGCTAACTTTCTCTTGACCTCCCCCTCTGTCCTTCTCTCTCCCATGGATTAATGGATTATATTAAACAGGACTCAGGAGCTGGTTGAGTATAATGAGGGTCCCTTTGAATACTTGAAAATGAATAATATTCTCTCTCCCTCCTTCCGCACCTCTCCATCCCCCCTCTTGTTCAGATGTATGGGCGTTACACACAGGAGCTCGGTGTGTATGCCAAGGAGGAGGCGGCCCGCCTGCGTGATGGCGGGGGACTGCGGCGGTCCACCAGCGTTCGCAGCCGGTCGGCAGAGCTGCTAGAGTATGAGAAAGACCCTTGCGCCAAGTGTCATGGTGAGTGACCAACTGACCTCAACATGACCACTCATATTTACCAACCTAATAACCACTCATATTTACTGACCTGTCTAATGACCTCCGTGTGACCACTCATATTTACTGACCTGTCTTATGACCTCAATAGGACCACTCATATTTACTGACCTGTCTAATGACCTCAATAGGACCACTCATATTTACTGTCCTGTGTAATGAGTGAGTGATCACTGTGATCCAATGACTTCTCCTATGAGTGCACCACCACCGAACTGACAGCGTTGACCGACGCTGAGTGTACAAAACATTATGAACCCCTGCTCTTTCCATGACATGGACTGACCAAGTGAATCCAGGTGAAAATTATGATCCCTTATTGATGTCTCTTGTTAAATCCACTTCAATAAGTGTAGATGAAGAGGAGAAGACCGGTTAAAGAAGGTTTTGTATGCCTTGAGACATGGATTGTGTATGTGTGCCTTTGAGGGGTTGACTGGGTTACGGTAGTAGGTGCCAGAACTGGAATGCTGCTGGGCTTTTCACGCTCAACAGTTTCCCGTGTGTATCAAGAATGGTCCACCACCCAAACGACATCCAGCCAACTTGACACAATTTGGGAAGCAAATTAACTTTTAACAAGGCACACCTGTTAATTGAAATGCATTCCAAGGTGACTACCTCATGAAGCTGGTTGAGAGAATGCCAAGAGTGTGCAAACCTGCCATCAAGGCAAAGGATGGCTAATTTTGAAGAATCTCAAATATAAAATATATTTTGATTTGTTTGATTACTACATGATTCCATATGTTACTTCATTGTTTTGATGTCTTCAATATTATTATACAATGATAAATCTTTCCAGCTGTAGATAGTTTACTTAACTTCATAACGCAACATATTTGGTCGCCAGGCATAATGTCCAATTACAGAGGTTCTGAATCTAAGTGGGAACAATTTCGAAGGTATCTCGAAAAAGCGGGTGTTTTTGACACTCTCACCAATGTGTTGGTGGCCCTATACGAAGAGACAGAGAAACCTAATAATTCTTTGAACTTTCCAAAGCATCACCTTGGTGTTGCTGGTGTGGAGACAGCAGATGCCGAGGCCCTTCGTTTGGGGCTGTCTGAGCTACAGCAGAAGTGTGATCTGCTCATGGAGGAAACCAAATAACTCAGAAAGAGGCTTCTGCAGTATGAACCAACATAGCAGCGGAGTAATGTAGTTGGTTGAATTGTTATATTTTTTTCACTGTTTGGAAGGGGCGCTTAATGTAAAGCCATAATTTCTTTATAGTGTATGTATATATATATATATATATATATATATATATATATATATATATATATATATATATATATATATATATATATATATATATATTACTGCTCAAAAAAATAAAGGGAACACTAAAATAACACATCCTAGATCTGAATGAATGAAATATTCTTATTAAATACTTTTTTCTTTACATAGTTGAATGTGCTGACAACAAAATCACACAAATTATCAATGGAAATCAAATTTATCAACCCATGGAGGTCTGGATTTGGAGTCACACTCAAAATTAAAGTGGAAAACCACACTACAGGTTGATCCAACTTTGATGTAATGTCCTTAAAACAAGTCAAAATGAGGCTCAGTAGTGTGTGTGGCCTCCACATGCCTGTATGACCTCCCTACAATGCTTGGGCATGCTCCTGATGAGGTGGTGGATGGCCTCCTGAGGGATCTCCTCCCAGACCTGGACTAAAGCATCCGCCAACTCCTGGACAGTCTGTGGTGCAACGTGGCGTTGGTGGATGGAGCGAGACATGATGTCACAGATGTGCTCAATTGGATTCAGGTCTCGGGAACGGGCGGGCCAGTCCATAGGATTTGGGTGTTGTTTATGCCTTCCTCTTGCAGGAACTGCTGACACACTCCAGCCACATAAGGTCTAGCATTGTCTTGCATTAGGAGGAACCCAGGGCCAACCGCACCAGCATATGGTCTCACAAGGGGTCTGAGGATCTCATCTCGGTACCTAATGGCAGTCAGGCTACCTCTGGCGAGCACATGGAGGGCTGTGTGGCCCCGCAAAGAAATGCCACCCCACACCATGACTGACCCACCGCCAAACCGATCATGCTAGAGGATGTTGCAGGCAGCAGAACGTTCTCCACGGCGTCTCCAGACTGTCACGTCTGTCACATGTGCTCAGTGTGAACCTGCTTTCATCTGTGAAGAGCACAGGGCACCAGTGGCGAATTTGCCAATCTTGGTGTTCTCTGGCAAATGCCAAACGTCCTGCACGGTGTTGGGCTGTAAGCACAACCCCCACCTGTGGATGTCGGGCCCTCATACCACCCTCATGGAGTCTGTTTGTTTGAGCAGACACATGCACATTTGTGGCCTGCTGGGGGTCATTTTGCAGGGCTCTGGCAGTGCTCCTCCTTGCACAAAGGCGGAGGTAGCGGTCCTGCTGCTGGGTTGTTGCCCTCCTACGGCCTCCTCCACGTCTCCTGATGTACTGGCCTGTCTCCTGGTAGCGCCTCCATGCTCTGGACACTACGCTGACAGACACAGCAAACCTTCTTGCCACAGCTCGCATTGATGTGCCATTCTGGATGAGCTGCACTACCTGAGCCACTTGTGTGGGTTGTAGACTCTGTCTCATGCTACCACTAGAGTGAAAGCACCGCCAGCATTCAAAAGTGACCAAAGCATCAGCCAGGAAGCATAGGAACTGAGAAGTGGTCTGTGGTCACCACCTGCAGAACCACTCCTTTATTGGGGGTGTCTTGCTAATTGCCTATAATTTCTACCTGTTGTCTATTCCATTTGCACAACAGCATGTGAAATTTATTGTCAATCAGTGTTGCTTCCTAAGTGGACAGTTTGATTTCACAGAAGTGTGATTGACTTGAAGTTACATTGTGTTGTTTAAGTGTTCCCTTTATTTTTTTGAGCAGTGTATATATATATATCACTTCAATTTTGTTTAAGTAGTAAATGTGGCTTCTGTGTACAGGCACTTCCTTTGTTACCATTATCTCCAATTTAAGTCAATACATACTCTTGCAGGGGGGAATAAAAAGATTCTACAATGTAAAAATAAAGAAAAGCCTTGAATGAGTAGGTGTGTCCAAACTTTTGACTAGTATTGTGTATATATATTTTTTTAATGTAAATAAAGGACTCTTAAATATGACTCTTGTGTACTAGCGATATCTTGCCACGTTCTTGTACAGGAGGAGAGCAGAACCCAGCCATTCTCCCACCTACACCACAATACCTTACCTCTTAGGAGTAGGATGATGAGTTTGTGCCTCTGCTCTGTATATGTGGGTGTGTGTGTGTAGGAGTATGTGCCTCTGTTCTACTCCAAAATCCAGAGGGTTTTAGAGCCCAGCCTACACACTTCGCAAAAGGCTGAGCGGCTCATCGTGACCGTTAGCTTTAGAGAGCGAGAGTGGGTTAGCTCAAGAGGGAGATCTCGCTAACATGCTAGGCTAATGTGTAATGCAGTGTGACTGACTCATCTCTCACCATCATCGCCCATCTACTGTATTCTAGGGGAGGATAGCTCATAATAATGCCTGGAACAGAGCAAATGGAATGGCATCAAACACCTGGAAACTGTGTTTTATGTATTTGCTACCATTCAGCTAATTCCGTTCCAGCCATTACCATGAGCCTGTCCTCAAATAAGGTGCCACCAACCTACTGTGAGTTACACCCCTACTGTGAGTTACACGGAATCGTGGCTGAATGACGACATGGATATTCAGCTAGCGGGATACACGCTGCACCGGCAAGATAGAACAGCACACAGACGAGGGGGGGGCGGTCTGTGCATATTTGTAAACAACAGCTGGTGCACGAAATCTAAGGAAGTCTCTAGATTTTGCTCACCTGAAGTGGAGTATATTGGGATAAATTGCAGCCACACTACTTGCCTAGAGAGTTTCAGCTAAACTTTTCGTGGCTGTTTATTTACCACCACAGACAGATGCTGGCCCTAAGACAGCACTCAGTCAGCTGTATAAGGACATAAGCAAACAGGAAACCACTCACTCAGAGGCGGTGCTCCTAGTGGCTGGAGACATTAATGCAGGGAAACTTAAATCAGTTCTACCAAATTTCCATCAACATGTTAAATGTGCAACCAGAGAGAAAAAAATTATAGATCACCTGTACTCCACACACACAGACGCGTACAAAGCTCTCCTTCGCCCTCCATTTGGTAAATCTGACCACAACTCTATCCTCCTAATTCCTGCTTACAAGCAAAAATTAGAGCAGGAAGCACCAGTGACTGTCTATAAAAAAAAGTGGTCAGATGAAGCAGATGCTAAACAGGACTGTTTTGCTATCACAGATTGGAACATGTTCCGGGATTCTTCCGATGGCATTGAGGAATACATCACATCAGTCACTGGCTTTATCAATAAGTGCATTGAGGACGTTGTCCCCACAGTGACTGTACGTAGATGCCCCAACCAGAACCATCAAACAGGCAAAGCGTCGATACAGGGCTAAGATTGAATCCTACTACACCGGCTCCGATGCTCGACTTATGTGGCAGGGCTTGCAAACTATTACAGACTACAAAGGGAAGCTGCCCAGTGACACGAGCCTACCAGACGAGCTAAATCACTTCTATGCTCACTTCGAGGCAAGCAACACTGAGGAATACATGAGAGCATCAGCTGTTCCGGATGACTGTGTGATCATGCTCTCTGTAGCCGACGTGAGTAAGACCTTTAAACAGGTCAACATACACAAGGCTGCGGGGCCAGAGGGATTACTAGGACATCTGCGCCGGGCATGTGCTGACCAACTGGCAGGTGTCTTCACTGAGATTTTCAACATGTCCTTGATTGAGTCTGTAATACCAACATGTTTCAAGCAGACCACGTCCGTAGCCATGAAGTGCTTTGAAAGGTTGGTAATGGCTCACATCAACACCATTATCCCAGAAACCCTAGACCCACTTAATTTGCATACTGCCCAAACAGATCCACAGATGATGCAATCTGTATTGCACTCCACACTGCCCTTTCCCACCTGGACAAAAGGAACACTTATGTGAGAATGCTGTTCATTGACTACAGCTCAGCGTTCAACACCATAGTACACTCAAAGCTCATCACTAAGCTAAGGATCCTGGGACTAAACACCTACCTCTGCAACTGGATCCTGGACTTCCTGACGGGCCACCCCCAGGTGGTGAGGGTAGGTAGCATCAGCTCAGCTCAGCATCAGCTCAGTCCCTTCTGTACTCCCTGTTCACACACGACTGCATGGCCAGGCACGACTCCAATACCATCATTAAGTTTGCAGACGACACAATAGTGGTATGCCTGATCACCGACAATGACAATAGGGAGGAGGTCAGAGATCTGGCCGGGTGGTGCCAGAATAACAACCTATCCCTCAACGTAACCAAGATTAAGGAGATGTTTGTGGATTACAGGAAAAGGAGGACTGAGCACGCCCCCATTCTCATCGACGGGGCTGTAGTGGAGCAGGTTGTTCCTTGGTGTCCACATCAACAACAAACTAGAATGGTCCAAACACACCAAGACAGTTGTGAAGAGGGCACGACAAAGCCTATTCCCCCCCAGGAGACTAAAACGATTTGGCATGGGTCCTGAGATCCTCAAAAGGTTCTACAGCTGCAACATCCAGAGCATCCTGACTGATTGCATCACTGTCTGGTACGGAAATTGCTCGGCCTCTGACCGCAAGGCACTACAGAAGGTAGTGCGTACTGCCCAGTACATCACCAGGGCTAAGCTGCCTTCCATCCAGGACCTCTACACCAGGCAGTGTCAGAGTAAGGCCCTAAAAATTGTCAAAGACCCCAGCCACCCCAGTCATAGACTGTTCTCTCTACTCTCTCTACTACCTCTCTACTGGCGGTACCAGAGTGCCAAGTCTAGGTCAAAAAGGCTTCTCAACAGTTATTACCCCCAAGCCATAAGATTCCTGAACATGTAATCAAATGGCTACCCAGATTATTTGCAATGTGTGCCACCCCCAACCCCTCTTTTTACGCTAATGCTACTCTCTGTTTACCGTATATGCATAGTCACTTTAACTATACATTCATGTACATACTACCTCAATTGGGCCGACCAACCAGTGCTCCCGGACATTGGTTAACCGGGCTATCTGCATTGTGTCCCACCCACCACCCGCCAACCCCTCTTTTACGCTACTGCTACTCTCTGTTCACCATATCTACATGTACATACTACCTCAAACAGCCTGACTAACCGGTGTCTGTATGTAGCCTCACTACTTTTATAGCATCGCTACTGTTTATAGCCTGTCTTTTTACTGTTGTTTTATTTCTTTACCTACCTATTGTTGACCTAATACCTTTTTGCACTATTGGTTAGAGCCTGTAAGTAAGGATTTCACTGTAAGGTCTACACCTGTTGTATTCGGCGCACTTGACAAATAAACTTTGATTTGATTTGGAATGGAATGAACTCTACAAGATGGCTCATGTTGATATCCCGTTCAAAGGCACTTAAATCTTTGGCACCTTCAGAACGGCACACACAGTCCATGTCTCAATTGTCTCAAGGCTTAAAAATCATTCTTTAACCTGTCTCCTCCCCTTCATCTACACTGATTGAAGTGGATTTAACAAGTGACATCAATAAGGGATCATAGTTTTCACCTGGATTCACTTGGTCAGTCCATGTCATGGAAAGAGCAGGGGTTCATAATGTTTTGTACACTCAGCGTCGGTCAACGCTGTCAGTTCGGTGGTGGTGCACTCATAGGAGAGGTCATTGGATCACAGTGATCACTCACTCATTACACAGGACAGTAAATATGAGTGGTCATATTGAGGGCATTAGACAGGTCAGTAAATATGAGTGCTCTTACTTGAGGTTAATACATAGGTTAGTAAATATGAGTGGTCATTAGGTTGGTAAATATGAGTGGTCATATCGAGGGCATTAGACGGGTCAGTAAATATGAGTGGTCCTATTGAGGTCATTAGACAGGTCAGTAAATATGAGTGGTCCTATTGAGGGCATTAGACAGGTCAGTAAATATGAGTGGTCCTATTGAGGTCATTACACAGGTCAGTAAATATGAGTGGTCCTATTGAGGTCATTACACAGGTCAGTAAATATGAGTGGTCTTATTGAGGTCATTACACAGGTCAGTAAATATGAGTGGTCCTACTTGAGGTTAATACATAGGTTAGAAAATATGAGTGGTCATTAGGTTGGTAAATATGAGTGGTCATATTGAGGTCATTACACAGGTTAGTAAATATGAGTGGTCATATTGAGGTCATTACACAGGTCAGTAAATATCAGTGGTCATATTGAGGTCATTAGACAGGTCAGTAAATATGAGTGGTCATATTGAGGTCATTACACAGGTCAGTAAATATCAGTGGTCATATTGAGGTCATTAGACAGGTCAGTAAATATGAGTGGTCATATTGAGGTCATTACACAGGTCAGTAAATATGAGTGGTCATATTCTTGGAGATTTTGTTTGAGATGTGGCAGTGCCTTGTCATAAAATAGGCTTTTCCCATTTTGTGCACTGCTTGCTAGTGACTGTTCTGCTGAGGGAGATTACACTCACTTTTGTTTTGATATCTTTGGCCTAAATATCATTGTATAATTTACAGTATGTTTGTACGATTCATATTCCGAAACAGAATAAGCAATTCATTACACAGTGTATCTGGCAGACTGTCTGTTTTGGCTTTTGGGTTGAGAGAAGACTGAAGACTGTCACACTACTGTGGCTGCGAATATAAGGAGAGCCAAGTTGCCCAGGCAGAGGAGAGCCAAGCACCGGGCAGAGGGCCACCCACCACATGCCAAACTTGTGTGTGTGTGTGTGTGTGTGTGTGTGTGTGTGTGTGTGTGTGTGTGTGTGTGTGTACAGTATGCCTGTGTCCAGTGGCGGTTCTAGCTTGTATGGCTCCCTGGGCCCACCCTTCACCCCCCCCCCTGGAAAAAACAACTATTTTTTATTCAGACATTGGAACAACACTAATAAATAATCATAACATTTAAAACTATATAAATATATAAATATACAAATATATACAAAAATAAGACTCAAAAATATCAAAAAGAAGTAACAAAGACACTTGAGCATCAATACATTACCCATCCCCAAGACTCAAGACTAAACAAATTCAGCTTGGTGGTGTGCAGACTGGTTTTCTATTATTTTTAACCATCAATCAATCAAATGTATTTATAAAGCCCTTCTTACATCAGCTGATGTCACAAAGTGCTGTACAGAAACCCAGCCTAAAACCCCAAACAGCAAACAATGCAGGTGTAGTAGAACAATTTTGCATAAACCAGAAAAAAATGCAACAATATGTAAGTGAAACTTTTTACTAATTGCATTAGTACTGTACAAAGTTAGAGGTGCGCTATTTGATAGTTCCCCCACTCCCCCAACCTCGGGCTTCCAGTGGGGAGACCGGAGGTCAACCTAACCCCGTCCCCCTACCCATCTCATACTTCTGATTGGGAGACTTTCCCAGGCAATAGACTGTCTAGCTCACAAACTAGAATCAGGGCGCCCACGGAAGGTCATGTGGTCTGATGAGACAAAAATAGAGCTTTTTGGTCTGAACTCCACTCGCCGTGTTTGGAGGAAGTAGAAGGATGAGTACAACCCCAAGAACACCATCCCAACCGTGAAGCATGGAGGTGGAAACGTCATTCTTTGGGGATGCTTTTCTGCAAAGGGGACAGGACGACTGCACCGTATTGAGGGGAGGATGGATGGGGCCATGTATCGCAAGATCTTGGCCAACAACCTCCTTCCCTCAGTAAGAGCATTGAAGATGGGTCGTGGCTGGGTCTTCCAGCATGACAACGACCCGAAACACACAGCCAGGGCAACTAAGGAGTGGCTCCGTAAGAAGCATCTCAAGGTCCTGAAGTGGCCTAGCCAGTCTCCAGACCTGAACCCAATAGAACATCTTTGTAGGGAGCTGAAAGTCCATATTGCCCAGTGACAGCCCCGAAATCTGAAGGATCTGGAGAAGGTCGGTATGGAGGAGTGGGCCAAAATCCCTCCTGCAGTGTGTGCAAACCTGGTCAAGAACTACAGGAAACGTATGATCTCTGTAATTGCAAACAAAGGTCTCTGTACCAAATATTAAGTTCTGCTTTTCTGATGTATCAAATACTTATGTCATGCAATAAAATGCAAATTAATTACTTAAAAATCATACAATGCGATTTTCTGGATTTTTGTTTTAGATTCTGTCTCTCGCAGTTGAAGTGTACCTATGATAAAAATTACAGACCTCTACATGCTTTGTAAGTAGGAAAACCTGCAAAATCGGCAGTATATCAACTACTTGTTCTCCCCACTGTATGTAAATGTGATTTTATTTTTTATAAATTTGCAAAAAAATCCTAAAACCCGTTTTTGCTTTGTCATTATGAGATACTGTGTGTAGATTTGATTTTTTAAAAAGTAGAATAAGGCTGTAATGTAACAAAATGTGGAAAAAGTCAAGGGGTCTGAATACTTTCCGAAGGCACTGTCGGCACTACCTCTGCTGAGTGCTGTCAGAAAGTATTCACAAAAGTTGTGTTAGTCTGAATTAAAAATGCAGATTTTTTTTTTATGTCAAAGTGGAATCATATTTTTTCCAAATTATTTAAATATCAAAAGCTGAAATGTCCTGAGTCTAAGTATTCAACCTCTTTGTTATAGCAAGCCTAAACAAGTTCAGGAGTAAAAATGTGCTTAACAAGTAAATTGCATGGACTAACTCCGTGTATGTGTAGCTAGCTTTTGAGGTGGCGCGACCGGCTAAGACTCTTGAGGGAGGACAGTCACTTGTGTTTGTGAGCATGACGTCCTTTTTACATGCAATAATAGTGTTTAACAGGATTTTTGAGTGACTACCTCATCTCTGTACTCCGAACATACTTATTTTACACCATCATTTTCAAATAAATTCATAAAAAAATCCTACAATGTGATTTTCAGGATTTTTTTTTTCTCATTTTGTCTGTCATAGTTGAAGTGTACCAATGATGAAAACTACATGCCTCTCTCATCTTTTTAAGTGGGAGAACTTGCACAATTGGTGGCTGACTAAATACTTTTTTGCCCCACTGTACCTACAGTGAAGCCGCTCAACAACTACATCATACCAGTCATCCAACAGACTCCCAAATCAAAATCAAATCAAATTTATTTATATAGCCCTTCGTACATCAGCTGATATCTCAAAGTGCTGTACAGAAACCCAGCCTAAAACCTCAAACAGCAAGCAATGCAGGTGTAGAAGCACGGTGGCTAGGAAAAACTCCCTAGAAAGGCCAAAACCTAGGAAGAAACCTAGAGAGGAACCAGGCTATGTGGGGTGGTCCTCTTCTGGCTGTGCCGGGTGGAGATTATAACAGAACATGGTCAAGATGTTCAAATGTTCATAAATGACCAGCATGGTCAAATAATAATAAGGCAGAACAGTTTAAACTGGAGCAGCAGCACGGTCAGGTGGACTGGGGACAGGAAGGAGTCATCATGTCAGGTAGTCCTGGGGCATGGTCCTAGGGCTCAGGTCCTCCGAGAGAGAGAAAGAGAGAAGGAGAGAATTAGAGAACGCACACTTAGATTCACACAGGACACCGAATAGGACAGGAGAAGTACTCCAGATATAACACACTGACCCTAGCCCCCCGACACATAAACTACTGCAGCATAAATACTGGAGGCTGAGACAGGAGGGGTCAGGAGACACTGTGGCCCCATCCGAGGACACCCCCGGACAGGGCCAAACAGGAAGGATATAACCCCACCCACTTTGCCAAAGCACAGCCCCCACACCACTAGAGGGATATCTTCAACCACCAACTTACCATCCTGAGACAAGGCTGAGTATAGCCCACAAAGACCTCCGCCACGGCACAACCCAAGGGGGGCGGGCGCCAACCCAGACAGGATGACCACATCAGTGAATCAACCCACTCAGGTGACCCACTCCCAACCCCCCAAGATCCCCACACAGTTCCCCAATAGTTGTCCCTCAATCATTCCAGACCCCTCCCACAGTCCCCCCCCCCCCCCAGAAGAAAAATAAAAAATACAATTAATTCCATTCCCAACCCCCAAGAACCCCACAATGGACCAACAACCAAGAGAATGAACTAAAGAGAAAAAAGAAAGACAGAAGAAAACAGCAAACAATGCAAAAAAAAAAATATTAATAATAAAACAAAAAATTAAACAAAGAACATCAAGGACAACTAAAATCATAACAGCAATGCCAACTGTATATGTTTGTGTGCATGTCTGGCACTATTACATGTATGTGTGTGTTCTTGTATGCGTTTCTTTGCATGAGTGTGTATATGCATGTGTACAAACACCTGCACGGCATCAGCCAAACTTTTTATTATGTTTAATTTTTACTTAAAAAAAAACTTTGACCATCATTCTATCTCTCGCACAGAAACTCCACTCCCACTTGTCTCCAATTCCACATCCCAAAACTCAGCTTCCCTCAGCCCATCCCATCTATCTCTGCTGGCCACCCACTTCGGGTTTCTACACAACACATATATTTCAACTATGCTGTGATGTTTAACATGCAGTTTCAATCTATCTAATCGAATAGAATCCACAGATTGAGAGTTGACGATAAATACTTTTACTAAGAGTATTAGTATATTAGTAATTGACTGACCCGGTCTCTCCAGATCTCCCAACAGTACTATTTCTAGGGTCAATTTTAGATCAATGCTATGCATTTTCAGCCATTCCTGAACCTGAGACCAGAAACAGGCTACCTGAGGGCAATACAAAAATAAATGGTCTATTGATTCTGTATCCTCACAACAAAATCTGCAGAGCTTCGATGATTTTATGCCTCAAATATTCAACATTTTGTTGGTGGCAAGAATTCTAAATAATAACTTTAGCTGAAAAACAAAGGTCTTGAATCTTGTGTTGTTAAACTGTATATATCAACTCAAGCACCATGGAATCGGTACATCAAAAATCTCTTCCCAACTATTTTGCAATCTGTATGGCACAGTTGTCAACATCCTGGTCCTCAAATGAAACTGGTATACTTTCCTATTTATGCTATTTTTAATTCCTCCACCAGTTTTGATCCTTTATATTGGGCAGTTCCCTAGCTCCTCCCGCTGCCACCTGCCTCCTCCATTTTTAGGATAATGCTGTAATCATTTGGTTGTACTCGTGGATTGAGCAGACCTTCCCGTACAATTCGGATAACTCAATGAAGGACATAACTCTACCATTCCAATTTACAATATAATTTAATAACAAAATACCATTTTCAATAATGTAATTAATAATTTCCCATAAATACAGGTATTTTATCAACCAGAACATTTTAGTTCAGCCATAATATTTGTTCTATCTTTTCAGGGGGGTGAAATTGAAATTGTAGCCAGCTCTGCAATGCTTGTTTGAAAAAGAGATTCTTCAGAAAAAAGTATAATTTTCAATTAATCGAAAATGAGACATGACAATCTGCACAAAGGCAAAAAGGCCATTTTTAAACAATGGATGAGCTTTTCTTAGTAATCTACTTGAGAACCATTTAGGGTTCAAGTAAAACTTTTGAATGAGTGAAGCTTTTAGAAAGAGGTTTAGTGCTTTTATATTTAATAATCTCAACCCACCCAATTCACATTCATTATATTGATAGGCACTCTTTATTTTTATTGATAGGCACTCTTTATTGGTTTGGCGTCCCAGATAAAGCAAAATATTTTTTGCTCATATGATCTGAAAAACAAATTGTCAGGAGTATGCAGCGCCATAAGTAAATGAGTAAACTGAGATTTGACTAAGGAGTTAATCAGGGCAATTTTTCCATAAATAGTCAGGTCCATGGTTGCAGGCTCTTGTCTATTTTACAAGTTTTCTATTGAAAATCATTGTGGAGAGCTTATTTGTATCTTTTGTGATATGAATTCACAAGTATGTCTACTTCACCATCAGCCCATTTTATAGGTAAACTGCAGGGTAATGTAAAAGTTTATTTTTTAAAGATCCAATATGTAATATTGTACACTTTGGTTTTAGTCCAGAGAGTACAGAAAAGTTATCTAGATCTTCAATGAGACATTGCAGGGATCTAGCTTGTGGACTTAATATAAAACTTGAGTCATCGGCACTCATGGACACCTTTGTTTTCTATTCCCCTAATGTTGTTATTGGATCTGATTTTAATAGCTAGCATTTCGATGGCCATAACGAATAGATATGGTGACAGCGGACACCCTTGTTTAACTCCTCTTGATAATGCAAAACTCGGAGAAGAAGCCGTTATTTACTATTTTACACCTGGGGTTTCTATACATTCTTTTTACCCATTTTATAATAGAATTACCGAAATTGAAAAAAGTCATTTATAAATAAAATCCAGTCTTACTTTATCAAATGCCTTTTCAAAATCCACTATAAATACCAGGCCTGGCTTAGATGTTTCATGATGTTCTATTATTTCTAGTAGTTGTCGTATATCTTCTCCAATGTATCGTCCATGTAAAAAACCTGTCTGATCAGGATGAACAATACCTGGTAAAACCCTTTTAATTGTGCTGGAGTTAATTTAACTGGAGTGCTATGCATTTCACAAGTATTTTTCCATCACAACATTGAAGTGTAAGGGGCCTCCAGTTTTTTAGATATAAGGGATCTTTATATTTGCCATCTGGGTCATGTTTTAATAGAGAAATCAGACCTTCCTGCTAAGTACCTGACAGACTACCATTAGTTAAAACTAACAATGGAGCTTTTAGTATATCAAAGAAGGCTTGATATACCTCTACCGGTATGCCATCAAGCCCTGGGGTTTTTCCAGACTGAAACGATTTAACAGCCTCAAAAAGCTATTTCTCTAATCTGGCCTTCGCACTGATCTTTCTGTACATTTGTTAATTTTCCATTTTTATTTGGAAATAATTCCTTACCGTAATCTTCATTCAGTGGGAGAGGATGAGTCGGAAAAGAAAACATCTGTCTAAAATAATTTAGCTTCCTCTTTTAAAAATATAATTCGGAGAACCATAGATGACTCAGTCTTCAGTAACGAGTTTCTGCAAATTATTTTCGTTAGCGTTCCAGTATTGGAGATTCAGGAAGAGTTTTGTGCATTGTTCTCCATATTCCATCCAGTTTGCTTAATTTTTGTAATAGATTACATTAGATTGATAATAGATAAGTTCCTCAAGTTCTTTTTCCTCCTCTTTTGTATCCAATAGGCACCGAAGGGGAGGCAGATTCAAGGTCAGGGCAGGCAGAATGATCAGGCAGGCGGAAAAGTAGTCCAGAGTCAGGCAGTGGTCAAAACCGGGAAGACTGGCAAAAGAGAATAGAAAAGGAGTACGGGAAAAACCACGCTGGTTGACTTGACTAATCATACAAGACGCACTGGCACAGAGAGACAGGAAACACAGGGATAAATACACTGGGGAACATAAGCGACACCTGGAGGGGGTGGAGACAATCACAGGGACAGGTGAAACAGATCAGAGCGTGACATCCATAATATTTGTGATTTCCTTAAGGGCATGGTGATGATAGTTTGTAGAGTGATTACCTTTACGGTCCATTGAGGTACTTAACACTGTGTTATAGTCTCCTACCATAATGATTTGATAATCATTTGTTGCCTGTAAGTTCAATAAATTGGTATAATCATTTAAGGATGTAGTGTTTCCTGTAAACAGTATATGTTATCTTCCCCTTGCTTGTTGTAAACATATATAAACTTGTAGAAAAATACATAAAAAAGATAGACAAACAAACATATTAAAATATAAAACAGTTCTAGACAATAGAGGGAGAGAGAGAAGAGAAGAGAGAGTGAGAGAAGAGAGCGAGATCAGGTGTGTGTGTGTGTGTGTGTATGTATAAGTCCGTATGTGTAAGCGAGCATGTAATTGAGTACGTGTGTGTTCATATCCACTTCATAGTGTTCAGATATTTTTACAGTTCCCATACTTTCTTTTTTTCGTAACCTGAAGTTCCTGTAGAATTTTGTACAGCCATGGTGTTATGGAGCTGTCTCAGAATAGCTGTCCATCTATAAAGAGTTTGTCCACAATGAGAAAGGAACACTTACCCGTGTCCCTTTTTGTTGCCTTTGTACTAGATAGAGTCTCTTACCACGTTCGTTTATCTCCCTTGGAAATTGGTCATTGAGACTGAATTTGGTCCCTTTAAGCTCCCTTCCCCTGCTTTAGATCAGCTCCTTTTGTTGGTAGTGTTCAAATTTTGCAATGATCGGTCGGGGACCCTTGGTCTTGTCACTCCGAGCTCCAAGTCTGTGTGCTCGGTGGAAAGCCACCTTGTTTACAGTCTCTATAGGAAGTTTTAATGCGGATTTCATGAAATCTCTGATCGCGCCCTCTGGATTATTGGATGCGTTCTCAGGAATCCCAGAAAAAATAGATTTTCATGCATGCTACTACTAGTGAAGTCTAGTAGCGACTCCTTCATCACCCTGTTTTCCCTGAGTAGACAATCCATGTTGGAATCTTGGATTTTTACCTTGGCTGTTGGTGCCTTGTTTTCTCCTTGGAGCGTAAGAATTTCATTCTGGCTGAACTCCAAACTCCCCCTCAGCCCTGCTACCTCCTCACACAACTTTTCCAGTGTCGCATGGGTTCCAGCCAGAGCACTAGCCGCTACTTCAACGGTAAGTAAATTGTCTGTGTCTGTAGATAAATCAGTTTTTCTTTTTTTGTCGGGTTAAAGATATTTTGTGAAGTAGTCAGATCTTTCCATGATGGAGTATGTTGCTCCTCCATAGCGTGAAGCTGTTGGTACTTGTCGATTTCCCTCAGGATCTCCTTAGTATACAGGTTGGCTCTTTACTGCAACCAGATGTTTTACGAAAAGATAACAATGAGTCCCCAATAAATGCTTTAAATTGCACTAACGGCATCATCAAGATGAAATGTTGCACACATGTGGTTACCTATAGAATTTCCTGAGTTCTCCCCACATTGCCAGCATAAGGGGCTAGTAGATTCAGGCGCAGCTGGGAACTTTATTGACTGCTCCTTGGCACATAGATTAGGGATCCCTATTGTTCCTGTTGATGTTCCCTTCCCTGTACATGCCTTAGATAGTCATCCTTTGGGGTCGGGGCTAATTAGGGAGGTCACAGCTCCCATTGCTATGAGAACGCAGAGGGGTCACGAGGAGAGAATTAGTCTCTTCCTGATCAACTCTCCTGCGTTTTCTGTTGTGTTGGGCCTTCCCTGGTTGGCCTCTCATGATCCTATTATTTCGTGGCAACAGAGGGCTCTCAAGGGATGGTCCTGTCAGTGTTCAGGGAGGTGTGTAGGTGTTTCCTTAGGTGCCACTACGGTGGAAAGTCCAAACCAGGTTTCCACCATGCACATTCCCCCCGAATATGCCGATTTGGCACTCGCCTTCTGTAAAAAGAAGCCGACTCAATTACCACCCCATCGACAGGGGGATTGTGCGATAAATCTCCTGGTAGGCGCTGCACTTCCCAGGAGTCACGTGTATCCTCTGTCACAGGAGGAGACAGCGGCTATGGAAACATATGTCGCCGAATCTCTGGGACAGGGATACATTCGGCCTTCCACTTTACCTGTCTCCCCGAGTTTCTTTTTTGTGAAGAAGAAGGATGGAGGTTTACGCCCGTGTATTGACTATCGAGGTTTAAATCAGATTACGGTAAAATACAGTTACCCGCTACCTCTCATCGCCAGTAAGACAGAGTCATTGTACGGGGCGCGCTTCTTCACAAAATTGGACCTCAGGAGCGCTTACAACCTGGTGCGTATCCGAGGGTGGATGAGTGGAATACGGCATTTAGTACCACTTCTTGGCACTATGAGTACCTCGGCATGCCATATGGGTTAATGAATGCTCCATCAGTCTTCCAATCCTTTGTGGATGAGATGTTCAGGGACCTGCACTGACAGGGTGTAGTGGTGTATATAGATGACATTCTAATATACTCCACTACTCGCGCCAAGCATGTGTCCCTTGTGCGCAGGGTGCTTGGTCGACTGTTGGAACATGACCTATACGTCAAGGCGGGTGAATTGTCTGTTCTTCCAACAGTCCATCTCCTTCCTAGGGTACTGCTTTTCCGCGTCAGGGGAAATTGGCCGACTCCAACCACGGTAAAAGAGGTGCAGCGGTTCTTAGGGTTTGCCAACTACTACCGGAGGCTTATCGAGGGTTTTGGTCAGGGAGTGGCTCCCATTACCTCCTTGCTGAAGTGGGGACCGGTGCGACTGCAGTGGTCAGCTGGGGCGGACAGGGCTTTTGGTCACCTGAAGGCTCTGTTTACCTCGGCTCCCGTACTGGCTCATCCTGATCCCTCCTTGGCATTCATAGTAGAGGTGGACACGTCCGAGGCTGGGATAGGAGTTGTGCTGTCTCAGCGCTCGGGTATGCCACCGAAGCTCCGCCCCTGTGCTTTCTTTTCGAAGAGGCTCAGCCCGGCGGAGCGAAACTATGATGTGGAGGACTGGGAGCTGTTGGCTGTTGTCAAGGCTCTGAAGGCGTGGAGGCATTGGCTTGAGGGGGCTAAACACCCTTTCCTCATTTGGACTGACCACCACAATCTGGAGTACATTCGGGCGGCGAGGAGAATGAACCCTCGCCAGGCGAGGTGGGCCATGTTTTTCACCCGCTTTGTTTTCACCCTATCCCATGAACCAGGTTCCCAGAACGTGAAGGCAGCACTGTCCCGGCTGTATGATACAGAGGAGCGGTCCACGGATCCCACTCTCTCGCTTCTTGCCTGGTGCCACCGGTGGTATGGGAGGTGGACATCGAGCGGGCATCACGTGCAGAGCCCACTCCCCCTGAGTGTCCAGTTGGGCATCTGTACGTTCCGTTTGATGTCCGCGATCGTTTGATCTGTTGGGCTCACACGTCACCCTCCTCTGGTCATCCTGGCATTGGTCGGACGGTGCGCTGCCTTGCTGGGAAGTCCTGGTGGCCCACTTTAGCTAAGGACGTGAGGGTTTATGTTTCCTCCTGTTCGGTATACGCACAGTGCAAGGCACCTCGACATCTGCCCAGAGGGAAATGACAACCCCTTCCTGTTCCACAACGACCGTGGTCACACCTATTGGTGGATTTCGTGACGGACCTTCCCCCGTCACGGGGTAACAACACGAATCTGGTCGTTGTGGATCGGTTTTCTAAGTCCTGCCGTCTCCTTCCTTTGCCCGGTCTCCCTACGGCTCTACAAACTACGGAGGCCCTGTTCACCCACGTATTCTGCACTACGGGGTGCCTGAGGATATAGTTTCTGATCGGGGTCCCAAATTCCCGTCTGGAGTCTGGAGGGTGTTTATGGAACGCTTGGGGGTCTCGGTTAGCCTTACCTCAGGTTTCCACCCCGAGAGTAACGGGCAGGTGGAAAGAGTCAACCGGGATGTGGGTACGTTTCTGCGGTCCTATTGCCAGGACCGGCCGGGGGAGTGGGCGGTTTACATCCCCTGGGCGGTGATGGCCCAAAACTCCCTCCACCACTCCTCTACCAACCTATCACCGTTTCAGTGTGTGCTGGGTTATCAGCCGGTCCTGGCACCATGGCATCAGAGCCAGATCGAGGCTCCTGTGGTTGGATGAATGGTTTCGGCACTCTGAGGAGATATGGAACGCTGCCCATGTGCGGCTACAACGGGCCGTCAGGAGGCAAAAGGCGAGTGCCGAAAAAGGCGAGACTCCGCTACATCTCTGGCACCAAATTGCTGACACCGGTTCAGTATCTAGAGCACTCATAGACTGTGTCCCTCAAGACACTGTGTTCTCTTCGATGTTTGATTTTGTCTTCAGGGACATCCAGTTACTCCTATTTCATCCACCTGAGAGCAACCATTCACCTTTCCTCCTTCTCTCCATACATCCATTTTATCTCTCTATCGTCACTCGCTTCCTGGGTCTTTAGCGGCCTTATATATCTCTCTTTCCACCCATCTCTAAGTCCACTTATTCCTTTATTCATTCAGCTCAACAAGTCGTGATGCATTTCTATCCGTCTCTCCACCCCACTTGCTTTTCACACAGTGTTCCTTCTGTCTCCATTTCTCATCACTCCATATGTCTTTTTTTAACGCTCTCTGTCTTGTTACAGTGACTATTTCTCTCTTATTTTAAGCTGTTGTCTTTTTAATCTTCCTCTCTCCTCTCTCTCCCACCCCCTCTCTCCAGTGTGTACGTCTCGCTGTCAGAAGTTCCTGATCTCTCGTGTGGGCGAGGACTGGATCTTTCTCATCCTCCTGGGTCTGGTCATGGCCCTGGTCAGCTGGGTGATGGACTACGCTATAGCCTTCTGTCAACAAGGTGAGGGAGGGAGGGAGAGATATTCCTGGGTCTGTTGGGTAATGGACAACACCATAGGGAATGGAAGGAGGGAGAGAGAGAGGGTGAGATATTCCTAGCTCTCCTTGTGTAAAAAGTTTTAGAATGTGCCCTTTAATAGGTTTGATTTATCTGTGTGTGTCTCTGCGCTGTAGCTCAGAAGTGGATGTACGGGGGACTGAACAGTAACATGCTCCTGCAGTACCTGGCCTGGGTCACCTACCCAGTGGTGCTCATCACTTTCTCAGCAGGGTTCACACAGATACTGGCCCCGCAGGCTGTGGGTAAGATACTCAAGTGTGGAACGCACACACACTCATTCAATGTAATCTTACACCTACATTTATTCCTAATCATGCTCACTCACATATATTTAAATAGCTAATTTGCATACAGAATGAAACACTGTGCAATATTATTTAAAGGTCACAGATGTATGGCGTCGACTCAGTCCACATGGGTAGTTGACAGAAGTTATACAACTTCAAGACATCCTTGACAATATCCTTGAAACCACTAGTAATGACTGCCTTGAATTCATAAATAATCTTGAAGTGGATCTCTGAATATACATTTTACCGCACTCTCCGTCCTCGCCCTCCTCCTATCCCACCTCCCTCGCCCTCCTCTTCTCCTCCTTTTCTTCAGGTTCGGGTATCCCAGAGATGAAGACCATTCTTAGAGGTGTGGTACTTAAGGAGTATCTCACCTTTAAAACCTTTGTGGCCAAGGTTATCGGGCTGACCTGTGCTCTGGGCAGTGGCATGCCCCTGGGAAAGGAGGTGGGAAACCCCTAGTAGACTGTTACGGGAAAAGTAGTGAAATGTTTGAAATTCCTGGGCTCGAATTTATAAAGTGCTGATCTAGGAGCAGTTTTGCCATAAGATCATCATGAATACGGTTATATGGACAGGGGAGCTTTATTCTGGTTCAGCACTCTTACTCTGAGACACTTGATGAATACGGGCCCTGGTCTGAAATTGCTTTAGTTCTGCCTTCTTTTCCCCCCTTTTCCCCTCTATTACTAACTCTGCATTCCATGTTCTTTCTCTTCATCATCCTTTGACCTCTACCCCTACATCTCTCTTTCTCATTTCTCCAATCTCTCACTCAGGGCCCGTTCGTTCATGTGGCCAGTCTGTGTGCAGCTCTCCTGAGTAAATTCATGGCTGCGTTGTTTGGTGGGATTTACATGGTGAGAGACAGTCCCCCCCCCCCCCCCCCCCCCACACACACACACTCAATTTGGTTTTAGTATCTGTGTGATATGTCTGACCAGCCTGCCACCCTCCAGGACACACACTCACCCCCACTCACCTGAGCCCGACCCTGGGCTCCAGCACACAGTACTACTCCTGTCTATGGTTCTCAGTCTGCCAAGAGATTACTCTCTCTGCCATACACCACCCAAGACCTGGAGGAGGAGGAAGAGGCGGGGAGGGGGAGGCGGGGGAGGAGGAAAAGGGAGATGGAGGAAGAACATTTCAAGTCAGCAAGCATCAAATCTACTTTAGAACAATTCCATAATGATCAGGGTTGAGGTTCATCCCGTTTGAACCCAATCATTATAGGAGATTGAATGCATTTTCTGTCCAAAAAATAAAGCAATAAAGCAATAAAAATAATTTTTCCCAACAGATTTTGGTCTCTGCTTTTCTTCAATTTAACTCTCAGGTACTCACACAGATTTCTGTCTTTTCCCACTTACTGCTTAAGGAAGAGCCCTTTGAGGGAAACAAGGTACGAGTGCACGTGTGTCTAAGTATGTGCACGTCTCAGGGTCCACTTGTTTCATGTTTGTTGGGGCGTCATGTGAGCGCCCTTCCATTTCAAGTCAAGCATTTCTATTCTGTTCTATGTGAATGCCATCATGACACATACGGCAAACGATACATGACATCTCCCTTTACTTCATGTTATTCTGTTCATCTAAATTCCAACATTACTCTCTGTAATTCCATTATGTATTTGTATGTGTGTGTATGTGTGTACTATGTGTACTTGCACATATGTGTTTATGTATGTGTGGGTGTCTGTGAGTGTGCGTATGTTCCTATTACAGAATGAGTTGAGGAACACAGAGATGCTATCAGCAGCGTGTGCAGTAGGGGTGGGATGCTGCTTTGCTGCCCCTATTGGAGGTACGTAACCAAGTCCATGTACTTTACAATATACATTGGGGAGAAATGCAGTAAAATACAGTAAGTGATGAATGGTGTTACTGCAACAGTGACTGTGTGTGTGTGTGTGTGTGTGTGTGTGTGTGTGTGTGTGTGTGTGTGTGTGTGTGTGTGTGTGTGTGTGTGTGTGTGCTGCAGGTGTGCTCTTCAGCATTGAGGTAACGTCTACGTTCTTTGCGGTGAGGAACTACTGGAGGGGCTTCTTCGCTGCCACCTTCAGCGCCTTCATCTTCAGAGTACTGGCTGTGTGGAACCAGGATGAAGGTGAGGAGGTGTGTGTGTGTGTGTGTGTGTGTGTGGGGGGGGGGGGGGGGGGGGGGGGGGGGGGGTCATTGAGCCAATAGTTAGTCAGAGTTGACTGGTGTTATTCTCTCTGTCTCTCTCAGAGACCATCACGGCTCTTTTTAAGACACGTTTCCGTCTGGACTTCCCCTTTGACCTCCAGGAGTTGCCAGCCTTCGCCATCCTGGGGTACATGTGTGTTTACTGTATCCTGTGTGTTCTACACACCCTGCTCAAACTCCTCAGTATCGTCACTGTAAATGGCTATTAACCTAGAACTGTGTGTGACTCTGTCCCGTCCTCAGGATTGCGTGTGGTTTTGGTGGGGCCCTATTTGTCTACCTGAACAGACTGATAGTAGAGTGTATGAGGAAACAGAAGACCATCAACAAGTTCCTGCTTAGGAAGTGAGTCTGTGAATATTATACTATTGAACTGTTATATATTGTACACACACAAACATATGGAGGACCAAATCTGCAGTAATTATAGATAAATGCACAAATAAATAGATTAATAAATAAATGGATGAATGAATGCACACAAATAGATAAATCATTATTTTAATAATTAATCCCTCTCTCATTTTATTAATTTACATTATTTCTTAATTTATTTATATCTTCCTTCAATATGATAATGAGGTGTCAATCAAACGTATGTGGGTGGTATCTAACACATATCTATTAATATTATATGTCACTGTTTTTTGGGCTGAAGTTGGAGATAAAAATCGATTATATGCAGCTGTGCCGCACGCGCACCATAAAAACATTGCTCTTCCTTGATTTAGAAGCAGGTGAGCAGTTGTAGAACACTGAGCCGTTGACTGCGTTACTTTTGACAATCAACCACCGGACTACAGTCATATCGTTTTGAACCTAGAAGAAGACCAAGAGACGGGAGTAGGCAAGAAGGACTTGACCGGGATTGCCCAGAAAACCATGTTACTGTAAACGAACGTTACTGAGTGAGTATCAAGCTCGCTAGCTTGGCTACATATAATTAAGTCGAATTGGCTAGCTAGCTGCGTTTTACAGCCAGACTCACACTTAGTTAGTTAGCTAATGAACTAAACTGCAATTATCATAAATCATTATTATCTAGCTAGCTACGGTACAGAAATATTTGTCAAATGTAAAGCAAGCAGTGCCATGGCATGCCAGAAGTAATGCATGTTGGCTAGATCACTTATTATAGAATGCATACTTAATTAATAGGGATGTCATTTAGTTAGCTACATACCTAGGCTAATTCTTGACATAATACATATTTGAAGCAGTTTGGTTGCAATATTAGGTCTCAATCACTGGCATCTAAACGAGCAACTAAGCTAACTACAATCAAATGAGGAGCATGATGTCATGATGGAAATCAACTATGTGAAGGTAGCCACAGTACAGATTAGCCACAATAGTGGAATTGCTTTTTGCCTTAGCAATTCTTACTGAGATGAGAAGTGGTGCTATAAAATAGTTTATCTAGCTATAAGTTCACATGTAAACCATGTCATTTGTTGTAGCCGTTAACCCAAAATGGCATGTATACTTTTAAATCGGCTCCTATTGTCATTTATGAATCCTAAATACAGGTACCATTTTAATTGTGTTAATCTCTGCAATTTGTCATCTTATCTCTTGGAGCCTGGTGGAGGCAGAACATTTTTCTACATCTAGGTTGAGGCTTGTTACCAGCAGGAACATGGAGCACTCTCTGTCAGTAAGTCATGATATTATTTTCCTTTACATTGCATAATGCTAGGCAGGAGGTGCTGGGCCGGTGGGAGGTCGAAGTTCTCATTCTAGTACACTACCTCTATCACTCTCCAGGTGCTACAGAGACAGAATTGTCCTGCGAGCCTTCTGACCAACTACCTTTCATCTCTCCAGAGCACAGAGAAGTAAGCTACACTCATAAAAGTATACTATGTAAACCTCCTTCACTGTGGCGGTCTGCCTGTGTGACAGCATAGCATATTATACAGGGCCACTGGTTGGGTTGGATTTACTGTACACACAAACTAATTTTCTCACCTCCTTGTAATAGTCCCAGACTTTTATCAAAACTAACATATCCATCCCCCTAATCTCCAGGTGAGTCTGCTGGGCAATGGAACTCTAGAGCAGTACACCCAAAAAACCTTCCACCCTGTTGTCAGCTATCTGCAGATAGTTCCCTGATGGATGCAACTATCAAGGCTTTCAAAGGCCACATTTTGGGGGTGACCAAATGCATAAAGTTTTGTATGAACTAATTTTCATTTTGTTAGATTACAAAATACCTTTTTCATGTCATGTTGGTCTTCACACTAACTTCTGTGGTAACTTTTAAACAAAGACAACACATAGGCTGTGTTCAAAGGCAGCCCAATTCTGGTCTTTTCTTCACTAATTGGTGTCTTGACATCAGATTTTGTTCAGAACTGATATGAGTGGTCAAAAGACCAATTAGTGAAAAACAAAACATAATTGGGCTGCCTGTGTGAACGCAGCCTTAGTTTATGCTTCAAAAGGCCTAGAGTAAAAGAGTCATGTCTAGATTAATACATTTTTATTCATGTATATGAGATATATCTATCCCTGACAAGATTGAAGAATGGGACAAGTAGACAAAGTGAATGTCTGTAGCATAATTTGAGTGGTTACATACAATACATGTTGACAGAATGGCTGTGAGGCAGTGTTGCTGTACTCCCAGGTAAGACCCTTTCTTTTGGTACCACGGGAAGGCTATAGTTTACATTCAGGCTGCTTTGAAGAAGTGTCACCATCCAGGCCCATGTCACATCCTCTGATGGGGAGATGAAATGCATTATGTACCTTTCATCACCAAAGGCATGTTAGCGTTTACTGCACATGTTGCTGAACAATTCAACCCTTTTGTTAGTGTCATTGATATGGAAATTCACATTCCGTTAATAAGCATCGACTAATACCTCTAGGGCAGAGGTAGGCAACCCTTTTCCTGGAGTGCCGCAGGCGCTTAATGTTTCTGATTAAACTGACCTGGAAGACAATCACTGAACTGATAAATTAGCTCAGTTGGTCAGTGCGGAGTTCAGTACATAGAACGTTCAATTGAACGGAAGTGGTGCTGTACTGAATGACCAGTTTAAAAATGGGAAAGGCTTGGGTTGTCGGTTCAAAGTATACCGCTTCCCTTTTAAATATGTTGCTTCAAGCCACACCCACTGAACGGCGCAAACGTATGTCTAAGAACATACAAGAAAGTTTTGTTAAAATGTGTCATTTAGTACAAACCGTTCCACAATGTAGCAAATGATTAAGTGAACTATAGCCTAGATGGAACAAAATTCTTCAGTACCTGGGCTCCCGAGTGGCGCAGATGTCTAAGGCACAGCATCTCTTTGTGCTTGAGGCGTCACAAGTATCACAACCGGCCGGGATCGGGAGTCCTATAGGGCGTCGCACAATTGACCCAGCGTCGTTAGTGGAGGATTTGACCAGGGTAGGCTGTCATTGTAAAATAAGAATTTGTTCTTAACTGACTTGCCTGGTTAAATAAAAAGGTTTGCCTGCTCTAGGGTCCTGTGGTGAAGCGACTGCTGTGCAAGGTATTGGGCAACAGCTTTCTTCCAGGGTCCATATTCACAAAACATCTGAGAGTGATCTAGGATAACCTCCTTGTCAATGTAATTGTAGTCAATGTGAAGACAATCCTAACATCAGTACTCCTACTCTACTCTGAGATTCTTTGTGAATATGGTCCCTGGCCTGTCAACACTGCACCTGAAATGCAACAAAAATATGAATAATTAGCTCAGTAACTTAGCTAACTAGCCAATGAAACACTTGTAAATGTGCACAAGCCTAATAAAGCAGGTGTATATGAAAACAGCCGTGAAATTAAGAGGCATTTATCTTGTTAACTTTGTCACCAATCGATAAACAGGCAGGGGAACAAAGTAGTTTAACAAAAACTGCGTAATATTTCTAGCTATTATTTCAAATACAGCTACCAATATATCTAGTTCATTGTTATTTTCTAGAAACCTAGCTACAGTCTGTTTAGCTAGCTAAGGTGAACTCTGGTGGTGGGAGTAAACTAAAGTTAGCTAGTTTGGCCCCTGCAGTTAAGGTAGCTGGCTAGTTACATTTTTAATCAAGTTTATTAATTGTATGAATAGCTAGCAAAGATATTCGTTCACACATGTCTCTTTTAGCAGCTAGTTGACCTAAATTGATTGCATACTTCCACACGGAAAAGCAGATAATATGGAGATTCCTTCATTTTCAACAGCGGCCAGCACTGCCAGAGCAACCCACTGTACAGTATTGCCAACTCCTCAGTAAGGAAAGTAGCTGTTGGCTGTCCTAAAAGTCGCTAAATGGCGCCATCACCTAATTTGCATAATTGGCCATGTGCATGTAATTGTGATGGACGCTGTAGGAGAGAGGAATAACGTGGAAGAGACAAAGTGAGTAAAAAAAACACCCTATATATGTTTAGAACTACAAAGGGATTTTCTGTCGATTTGTGTGTTTTTTTTTTTTTTTTTTTTCACAATTCCAACCCTCCTCCTTTATCCAGACTTGGGACCGGCAGAAGTGACCCAAAAGAGACAGTCTGGCGGAGTTACTTAGTTTTTTTTATTTTTTTAGTTAAGGTTAAAAAACAAATTATGGTCCACAAGTTATGGTAAAACATGAACATTTTTTTAACCATAACATGTTTTACATTTTTTTGTATATAATCTAAATGGACCAAAAGGAGACAATTCAAAAAAAAACTGTCAATGGCAATGTGAGAAAATTATGGTAACTAGTCTGGCCATAATTCAGGTTAATTGTTTTTTTTTTGTTTTTTTCAGACCCCCCTCCACACACACAGGCTGTGCTGGCTCACAGAAAGAGTGGGTCATCGTCATTTTGGTCAAGGCTCTCTATGGCAGGTTCAGTAACTGAGGGAGCTGACTTAAATGAGTAAGCAGCTGATGTGCCAAAAAGCTGCAAAACATTTTCAGGCAGCTGGTGCTCATAGCAAGCCTCATCAGACAGCTTCAGTCCATATTGAATGTACAGGATGGAGTTAAGGGTCTGCAAGGACATCTGATTTCTAAGTTTGTTTTTTTACCACACTCAGGCTGAATACTCTTGACTTCAGCATTCGAGTGTGGCAAGGACAACACAGACACAGCAGCCATGGCAAGTTCTTGAAACGGGTTGATATCAGCTGCATCCCTGAACTTCCAAATCTCACTCCAGAAGCCCAGTGTGGTTTTTTGTTGTCCCATTCCGTTTACTAAGATGGATTGCACGCCATTGCTGGACAATCTTGTCTACCAAGGTGCTTGGCTATTTTTTCTATTTCTCCAGGGCTCTTATTGTGCTTTAGAGTTTCCTCCACATTGAAAACTGACACGTACTGCAGTGCTTCGATGTTGTCCGGCAGTCACCCTCAACTCATTATTAATGAGGGAGATGATGAAGGCTACACACCGCTTTCTGACATTGTTTTCATCCTCAGGCGCAAGGTGGAGTTCAGCTGCCTTTGACTCAAAAAGGTAACCAAGGTACGGTTTGGGACTGATGTATCCATTATTGGCCCTTTTAGTACATCAACATTTTCCAGTGGATTCAGTACCCTGCTGCTCACAGACTTGATCAGGCTAACCAAGCTGTCAAGTAGCTTAAGAGGATCTACTTGCTCTCCCTCAAAAGCCTTGATGGCCAACTGTACCTCACCCAGCACGGACTTCAAAAAAGTCAGATACAATATGTTTTGAGGATCACTGTACATGGAGTATAAACCCTCAGCCATGTAGCAGTGTTCACTGGACTTGGTGACTGTGAAATGCAGCCTAAGCTCCTCCCACTGGCCTAAAACGCGTGCAACCGCAGGTTCAATGGAGAGCCAATGTGTGGCACATACCTTGGTTATCTGTAAAGGTTTCTCCCAACAGTTGATGGTCTCATACAGTGCCTTGCGAAAGTATTCGGCCCCCTTGAACTTTGCGACCTTTTGCCACATTTCAGGCTTCAAACATAAAGATATAAAACTATTTTTTTTTGTGAAGAATCAACAACAAGTGGGACACAATCATGAAGTGGAACGACATTTATTGGATATTTCAAACTTTTTTAACAAATCAAAAACGGAAAAATTGGGCGTGCAAAATTATTCAGCCCCTTTACTTTCAGTGCAGCAAACTCTCTCCAGAAGTTCAGTGAGGATCTCTGAATGATCCAATGTTGACCTAAATGACTAATGATGATAAATACAATCCACCTGTGTGTAATCATGTCTCCGTATAAATGCACCTGCACTGTGATAGTCTCAGAGGTCCGTTAAAAGCGCAGAGAGCATCATGAAGAACAAGGAACACACCAGGCAGGTCCGAGATACTGTTGTGAAGACGTTTAAAGCCGGATTTGGATACAAAAAGATTTCCCAAGCTTTAAACATCCCAAGGAGCACTGTGCAAGCGATAATATTGAAATGGAAGGAGTATCAGACCACTGCAAATCTACCAAGACCTGGCCGTCCCTCTAAACTTTCAGCTCATCCAAGGAGAAGACTGATCAGAGATGCAGCCAAGAGGCCCATGATCACTCTGGATGAACTGCAGAGATCTACAGCTGAGGTGGGAGACTCTGTCCATAGGACAACAATCAGTCGTATATTGCACAAATCTGGCCTTTATGGAAGAGTGGCAAGAAGAAAGCCATTTCTTAAAGATATCCATAAAAAGTGTAGTTTAAAGTTTGCCACAAGCCACCTGGGAGACACACCAAACATGTGGAAGAAGGTGCTCTGGTCAGATGAAACCAAAATTGAATTTTTTGGCAACAATGCAAAACGTTATGTTTGGCGTAAAAGCAACACAGCTGAACACACCATCCCCACTGTCAAACATGGTGGTGGCAGCATCATGGTTTGGGCCTGCTTTTCTTCAGCAGGGACAGGGAAGATGGTTAAAATTGATGGGAAGATGGATGGAGCCAAATACAGGACCATTCTGGAAGAAAACCTGATGGAGTCTGCAAAAGACCTGAGACTGGGATGGAGATGTGTCTTCCAACAAGACAATGATCCAAAACATAAAGCAAAATCTACAATGGAATGGTTCAAAAATAAACATATCCAGGTGTTAGAATGGCCAAGTCAAAGTCCAGACCTGAATCCAATCGAGAATCAGTGGAAAGAACTGAAAACTGCTGTTCACAAATGCTCTCCATCCAACATCACTGAGCTCGAGCTGTTTTGCAAGGAGGAATGGGAAAGAATTTCAGTCTCTCGATGTGCTGATAGAGACATACCCCAAGCGACTTACAGCTGTAATCGCAGCAAAAGGTGGCGCTACAAAGTATTAACTTAAGGGGGCTGAATATTTTTGCACGCCCAATTTTTCCGTTTTTGATTTGTTAAAAAAGTTTGAAATATCCAATAAATGTCGTTCCACTTCATGATTGTGTCCCACTTGTTGTTGATTCTTCACAAAAAAATACAGTTTTATATCTTTATGTTTGAAGCCTGAAATGTGGCAAAAGGTCGCAAAGTTCAAGGGGGCCGAATACTTTCGCAAGGCACTGTATATGGCCTTGTTGGCCAGTTATAAGTCTCATACCACTACAGGGGATGGTGTCATTGGAAGCATGACTACCAGCAAGCTGCAGAGTGGCACACACGGCAAATAAGAACCAGATATTTGAGGCCATACTCCTTCAGCACTTTTTGGACCCCATTGTTAATCCCCGTCATAACAGCGGCATTGTCAGTCCCTATCCCCAGGTGTTTCTCTTTTTTAAGACAAGACAAGACTTCTCGAGGAAAGTCACAAAAGCATGGGCTATAGATTTGGCATCGCCTCCCTCCAACTCAACAAGCCCCAGAAATGTTGAATGTTGAATTGTCTGCTTGGTGTCACTAAAGTACCTTATCACAACCCCCAGGTACTTAAACACTTAAATCCGTGGACTCATTGAGGAGGATGCTGCAACGCTGGTCACCCACACCTGTGACCAACTTTTTCAGAAAGTATGGTGCTAGAACACCATTAATCATTTCTGTGCACTTTGTCCTATACATTTTGAAGTGGGTAGCAGCAGTGGAGTCTGAGAAAGCAGCTCTGCATGCTTCTCCAATGTGATCACATGCCAGCATGGAACAGTGTTCAGCGATAGCTAATGCTATGGTGGCCTCAGCCTTTTTTGCAGTCAAATTTTTTTAACCATAAATGTCAGCTTGTTTTGGGTTGAACTGTTATAAGGCTTTGCCTTTTGAGTATGTTTTTGAGTTGTTGTGTGTTTTTTTTTTTACATCACTAAGTTCGGCGTAAATTCAGCCTTTGCAATACAGGCAGTATGCCTGTGTATCATCTCCAATAAACGGCTTCAACCAGCCTTTGAATTCAGGGTTTGGTTCTCACTCCTTTCTGTATTTTTGAGTGTACAGTGTAGACTGAGCTAGCCAGCTAGATGTTTAGCTTATGTCACAGAGAGGCGCACACAGTGGACAAGGTGAGTAACTGACTGAGGCTGTGTGAGCCAAATGCAGTGATTTATTTTTGTATAAGATCAAAGTATAAGTTTGCTTATATAAGTCATATTTATTTTACTGGTAAATGGGTGCTTAGTATTGTTTTCTTTGGTAACTGTGATATAAATGGTATAAACCGCTTAAACTAATGCAACGCAATAAACGTTTCTGTTCTGGTTGCGTTTGTTTAAGCTGTTTATCCCGCTTATATCAGTTATCAAAGAGAACAATACTAAGCACACATTTACCAGTAAAATAAATATTTGTATAAGCAAACTCATACTTTCGTCTTTTGATTGCTAGAGATGCAACCCGGTAGTTCCTTCGATATTTATGGATGCGACCCAATCGTTCGTTCTTTATGTTCTGTTTGCCATGCTCACTGCCAACGTTCTTATCCCTTGCTAGCTAGTCAGCAAGCTACTGCTAACAATCACAACCTCTGCAGCCAGAATAACAGCAAAGCAGCTATTTTCTTTTGACATTCATTTGCAAACAGTGCCTAGCAAAATTATTCATCCCCCTTGGCGTTTTTCCTATTTTGTTGCATTACAACCTGTAATTGAAATGTATTTTTATTTGGATTTCATGTAATGGACATACACAAAGGAGTCAATTGGTGAAGTAAAATGGAAAGACAATTAAATTGAAAAGTGGTGTGTGCGTATCTATTCACCCCCTTTGCTACGAAGCCCCTAAATAAGATCTGGTGCAACCAATTACCTTCAGAATTCATATAGTTAGATTTCACACAGGTGGACTTTAAGTGTCACATGATCTGTCACATATCAGTATATGTTCTGAAAGGCCCCAGAGTCTGCAACACCCCTAAGCAAAGGGCACCACCAAGCAAGCGGCACCGTGAAGACCAAGGAGCTCTCCAAACAGGCCAGGGACGAAGTTGTGGAAAAGTACAGATCAGGGTTGGGTTATAAATAAATATCAGAAACTTTGAACATCCCACTGAGCACCAATAAATCCATTATTAAAAAATGAAAAGAATATGGCACTACAGCAAACCTGCCAAGAGAGGGCCGCCCACCAAAACTCACGGACCAGTCAAGGAGGGCATTAATCAGAGGCAACAAAGAGACCGACCAATAACCCTGAAGGAGCTGCAAAGCTCCACAGCGGAGATTGGAGTATGTGTCCATAGGACCACTTTAAGCCGGACACTCCACAGAGCTGGGCTTTACAGAAGAGTTGGCAGACAAAGACATTGCTTAAAGAAAAAAATAAGCAAACACGTTTGGTGTTCACCAAACGGCATGTGGGACAATCCCCAAACATATGGAAGAAGATACTCTGGTCAGGTGAGAATTTTTTTTTAAAATTTGCCATCAAGAACAACACTATGTCTGGCGCTAACCCAACACCTCCCATCACCCCGAGAGCACCATCCCCACAGTGAAGCATGGTGGTGGCAGCATCATGCTGTGGGGATTTTATTCATCGGCAGGGACTGAGAAACAGGTCAGAATTGAAGGAATGATGGATGGCGCCAAATATAGGGAAATACTTAAGGGAAAACTGTTTGTCTTCCAGAGGTTTGAGACTGGGACAGAGATTCACCTTCCAGCAGGACAATGACCCAAAGCACACTGCTAAAGCAAAACTCGAGTGGTTTAAGCAAACATATTTAAATGTCTTGGAATGGCCTAGTCAAAGCTCAGACCTCAATCCAATTGGGAATCTGTGGTATGACTTAAAGATTGCTGTACACCAGCGGAACGCATCCAACTTGAAGGATCTGGAGCAGTTTTGCCTTGATGAATGGGCAAAAATCCCAGTGGCTGGATGTGCGCCAAGCTTATAGAGACATTGCTGCAACAGGTGGCTCTACAAAGTATTGACTTTGGGGTTCTGCATGCTAAAGTTTCATTTTTTTGTCTTGTTTGCTTCACAATAAAAAAAATCAAATGATACAAACCTCCAAAAATGTATTTTAATTCCAGGTTGTAAGGCAAGAAAATAGGAAAAATGCCAAGGGGGGGTGAATGCTTTAGCATGCCACTGTATATCCATAACAATGAGCTGATAATGCCTGATTTTTGTCTGGCATAGCTAGAAAAGTCTGCATTCTCGTCAGGACACTCAACACTGTTCATTATGAGGAGATCGCATTGCATATCCAACACTAGGCTAAATAGTTTGTTGCTAGCAAACCTGCCAATATGACAACCAAATTCAAAAATACCAGTTGCTGAAAACAGTTGCTCCCAAACTAGAAACGTGGGAGGATTTGACAGTATAGCGCCACTTGCGTCAAGACTGCAACATAGGGACCAGCGAAATGTATGTTTGTCACTCACCACGTTAGGTTGTCAGATGCTAAAAAAAAAAAAAATGTCCTTCTTGGAGCTGCTTTTACAATGAATCCCATTTCAGTTTGTCGTTGTTGGTTTAACTTTCTGTAACTTTGTAGCAAGTAAGGTCTGCATGTGTAGGTGCAAATTGCATCATGATTGCAAGGTGTCCCAATATATTTTCCAACTCTCCCGTTATCTGGTTTTAATGTCCATTCTAGAATGCCCTTCTAGCCAATCAGAAATGAGTATTCAACAATGCTGTGTTATAATTAAGCAATAGGCAAAAGGCCCAAGGAAGTGTGGTATATGGTCAATTGAATATGCATGACACATCGCAGAGTGCCTGGACACAGACCTTAACCACCTTATTGCTATTATAAACTGGTTACCAATGTAATTGTCATACCCGTGGTATACATTCTGAAATACAACAGCTTTCAGCCAATCAGCATTCAGGGCTTGAACCACCCAGTTTATCATGTTATATGAATTCAACAAAAAACAACAATTAGTTAATTTGACAAAAAAATGACATAAGTTAAAATCGCACTGTGGATGTATTAGACTTCATAATTGCATACTTATATTTCACTGTACAATATGTGGACACCCCTTCAAATTAGTAGATTTGGCTATTTCAGCCACACCAGTTGCTGACCGGTGTATAAAAAGCAAGCACACAGCCATGCAATATCTAAAGACAAACATTGTCAGTAGAATGGCCTTACTGAAGGGCTCAGTGACTTTCAATGTGACACTGTCATAGGAGGACACCTTTCCAACAAGTCAGTTCATCAAATTTGTGCCCTGCTAGAACTTCTCCGGTCAACTGTAACTGCTGTTATTGTGAAGTAGAAACATCTAGGAGCAACAATGGCTCAGCCGTTAAGTGGTAGGCCACACAACCTCACAGAACGGGACCGCTGAAGGCTGATAAGCGTAGCGCGTAAAAATCTTCTGTCATCTGTTGCAGCACTCACTACCAAGTTCCAAACTACCTCAAGAAGCAACGTCAGCACAAGAACTGTTCGTACAGAGCTTCATGAAATGGGTTTCCATGGCCACACTCAAGCCTAAGGTCACCATGCGCAATTTCAAGTGTCGGCTGGAGTGGTGTAAACTTTGCCGCCTTTGGACTCTGGAGCAGTGGAAACGTGTTCTCTGGAGCTAAAATGCTAAAATTTGTGTATACACTTCACATTTGTGTTCTGATGGTGTCACTGAGTAGGCTGATACCCATTTCATGGGCCCAAGATCCATAGGTAAAGCTGGACATGGCCATATGAATGTTCAATAGGCTGAATAGTGAGGGGATTTTACAGTCAAAGTCCTGCAATAATAGCTACAATGCTAATATTTGTGTAAACTCTTCATAGTTGTGAACATTTCATGGATCCAAGATCCTTAGGGAAGGTTGTATAATGCATACAGTAGTCCCCCAATTCAATTCTGAAGTCTAACAGAGCCTAAATGTTATTTTAAACTGATATATAAATTCAAAAAAATACTGACTTTTTTAAAACAACATTCCAAACCTGTAAAGCATTATCTAGTCTAAATATGGCATGATTCCAATATTTGTATCTGTTTGTGTCAGTTTCATGGGGTACTTTTATTTTCAAGATGAACACAAATTCCACTATTGTGGCTCATAGTTATTGTGACCGATCAACCAATGGTGTGTTAGATTCCACCCATAGACATTTGATTGATGTTACCATATTGGAGAAAAAACTACATGAATGAATAAAGATAAAATATTAAAATGAATTACATTTAGAGTAATTAGATAATACATACAGATATGTAGAGAAAATGTATTCATTTTAGTCAGTATTTTGTATTTCCTTGCTCATTTAATTGTGTGGATTTATTTATCTGTTTCTGTGTGTATTTATTTATAATTGTGGCAGGTTTAGTTCTCTACACACACACGGCGGCTCGCCTTATATGTGAACCCCACGCTGGATCCCCCCAGGAAAACACTGTTGAGAGTTTGAATAGTACAACGTTCAATTTCGACATTTGGTAGTGCATCTGCTTTGTTGCAAAGTATCGTCTCTATAATCTCCCTAGCGGCCTGAGATCTTTCATACCTGAACAGCAGTGTATTATATAAAAAATGAACAGAAAGGGAGAGACAACTTGTAAAAGTTGGACACCGTTCCTTTAAGAGCAGACGTGTCAGTTGATTGGGAGGGTCTTTGTAAGGCCACGTTGCTGAAGTGAAACCAAACTGGAAACCTGAATGTTATGAACAGGAACAATCCTTTAGACTTATTCACAAAGCTACATCTACTCTCCAGTCAATGTTGACTTTTTTCTAATCATCAGAAGAGAAAGAGCAAAGTCAACACATGCTGAGGTGAGTAGAAAGAAAGAAGATATGATAATTGTTTGACATGTCCCATGATGACTGGTATAGCTACCAGTCAAAAGTTTGGACACTTACTCATTCAAGGGTTTTTCTTTATTTGTACTATGTTCTACATTGTAGAATAATAGCGAAGACATCAAAACTATGAAATAACATAGAATCAAATCAAAATAGATGAACAGCTCAAATAAGAAAAGAGAAATGACAGTCCATCATTACCATGAAGGTCAGTCAATCTGGAAATTTTCTAGAACTTTGAAAGTTTCTTCAAGTGTTGTTGCAAAAACCATCAAGCACTATGATGAAACTCGCTCTCATGAGGACTGCCACAGGACAGGAAGACCCAGAGTTACCTCTGCTGCAGAGGATAAGTTCATTAGAGTTAACTGCACCTCTGATTGCAGCCCAAATAAATGCTTCACAGAGTTAAAGTAACAGACACATCTCAACATCAACTGTTCAGAGGAGACTGCATGAATCAGGCCTTCATGGTCAAATTTCTGCAAAGAAACCACTGCTAAAGGACACCAATCAGGAGAAAAAACTTGATTGGGCCAAGAAACACAAGCAATGGACATTAGACCAGTGTAAATCTGTCCTTTGGTCTGATGAGTCCAAATTTGAGATTTTTGGTTACAACCGGTGTCTTTTTGAGATTTTTTATTTAACTAGGCAAGTCAGTTAACCACTAGGCTACCCTGCTGCCCCAGCATAGCCCAGTGGTTAGCGTTGGACTAGTAACCGAAAGGTTGCAAGTTCAAATCCCCGCGCTGACAAGGTACAAATCTGTCGTTCTGCCCCTGAACAAGGCAGTTAACCCACTGTTCCTAGGCCGTCATTGAAAATTAGAATTTGTTCTTAACTGACTTGCCTAGCTAAATAAAAAATCTCAAAAGGACTCATCAGACCAAAGGACAGATTTACACTGGTCTAATGTCCATTGCTTGTGTTTCTTGGCCCAATAAAGTTTTTTCTCCTGATTGGTGTCCTTTAGCAGTGGTTTCTTTGCAGAAATTTGACCATGAAGGCAGTAGATCTAGTTGGTCTGCCATAATATACTAGAGACAGTAAATCTAGCTGTTCTTTTGCAATATAATTGAGACAGTAGATCTAGCTGGTCTGCCATAATATATAGAGACAGTAGATGTAGCTGGTCTGTCATAATATATAGAGACAGTAGATCTAGCTGGTCTGTCATAATATATAGAGACAGTAGATGTAGCTGGTCTGTCATAATATATAGAGACAGTAGATATAGCTGGTCTGTCATAATATATAGAGACAGTAGATATAGCTGGTCTGCCATAATATATAGAGACAGTAGATGTAGCTGGTCTGCCATAATATATAGAGACAGTAGATGTAGCTGGTCTGCCATAATATATAGAGACAGTAGATATAGCTGGTCTGTCATAATATATAGAGACAGTAGATATAGCTGGTCTGCCATAATATATAGAGACAGTAGATGTAGCTGGTCTGCCATAATATATAGAGACAGTAGATGTAGCTGGTCTGCCATAATATATAGAGACAGTAGATATAGCTGGTCTGCCATAATATATAGAGACAGTAGATATAGCGGGTCTGTCATAATATACTAGAGACAGTAACTCTAGATGGTCTTTCGTAATATAATAAAGACAGTAGATATAGCTGGTCTGTCATAATATAAATGTAACAGATCTGGCAGGTCTATCATAATATATTAGAGACTGTAGATGTAGCTGGTCTGTCATAATATAATAGAGAGTAGATCTAGCTGGTCTGTCATAATATAGTAGAGACAGTAAATCTAGTGGGTCTGTCATAATATACTAGAGACAGTAACTCTAGATGGTCTTTCGTAATATAATAAAGACAGTAGATATAGCTGGTCTGTCATAATATAAATGTAACAGATCTGGCAGGTCTAACATAATATATTAGAGACTAGATGTAGCTGGTCTGTCATAATATAATAGAGAGTAGATCTAGCTGGTCTGTCATAATATAGTAGAGACAGTAAATCTAGCGGGTCTGTCATAATATACTAGAGACAGTAACTCTAGATGGTCTTTCGTAATATAATTGAGACAGTAGATCTAGCTAGTCTGCCATAATATAATTGAGACAGTAGATTTAGCTGGTCTGTCATAATATAGTAGAGACATTAGCTCTAGCTAGTCTGTCATAATATAGTAGAGACATTAGCTCTAGCTAGTCTGTCATAATATAGTAGAGACATTAGCTCTAGCTAGTCTGTCATAATATAATTGAGACAGTAGATGTAGCTGATCTGTCATAATATAATAAAGACAGTATATTTCGCAAGTCTATCATAATATATTATAGACTGTAGATGGTCTGTCATAATATAATAGAGACAGTAAATCTACCTGGTCTGTCATAATATAATAGATACAGTAGATGTAGCTCGTTTGTCATAAAATAATTGAGACCGTAGATCTAGCTGGTCTGTCATAATATAATAGAGACAGTAGATGTAGCCGGTCTGTCATAAAATAATTGAGACAGTAGATCTAGCTGGTCTGTCATATTATATAAAAGAGACAGTAGATTTAGCTGGTCTGTCATATTATATAAAAGAGACAGTAGATTTAGCTGGTCTGTCATATTATATAAAAGAGACTGTAGATCTAGCTGGTTTGCCATAATATAATAGAGACAGTTTATATAGCTGGTCTGTCATAATATAATTGAGACAGTAGCTCTAGCTGGTATGTCAAGTTATAATAGAGACAGTATATCTAGTTGGTCTGTCGTAATATAATAGAGACAGTAGATAGAGCTGGTCTGTCATAATATAATAGAGACAGTAGATCAGGCTGGTCTGCCATAATATAATAGAGACAGTAGATCTAGCTGTTCTGTCGTAACATAATAGAGACAATAGATATAGCTGGTCTGTCGTAATTTAATTAATACAGTAGTTGTAGCTGGTCTGTCATAATATAAATGAGACAGTAGATCTAGTTGGTCTGCCATAATATACTACAGACAGTAAATCTAGCTGGTCTTTCGTAATATAATTGAGACAGTAGATCTAGCTGGTCTGCCATAATTTAATTGAGGCAGTAGATCTAGCTAGTCTGTCATAATATAATAAAGACAGTTAATCTAGCTGGTCTTTCGTAGTATAATTTACACAGTAGATCTAGCTGGTCTGCCATAATATAATTGAGACAGTAGATCTAGCTGGTCATTCACAATTTAAAACGGACTGTAGATCTAGCTGGTCTTTCGTAGTATAATTTAGACAGTAGATCTAGCTGGTCTGTCATAATATAATAAAGACAGTTAATCTAGCTGGTCTTTCGTAGTATAATTTACACAGTAGATCTAGCTGGTCTGCCATAATATAATTGAGACAGTAGATCTAGCTGGTCATTCACAATTTAAAACGGACTGTAGATCTAGCTGGTCTTTCATAGTATAATTTAGACAGTAGATCTAGCTGGTCTGTCATAAGAGAATAGAGACGGTAGATCTAGCTGATCTGTCATAATATAATTGGGACAGTAGATCTAGCTGGTCTGTCATAATAAAATAGAGACAGCACATCTAGCCTGGTCTGTCTTAATATAATAAAGACAATAGATGGTCTGCCATAACATAATAGAGACAGTAGATGTAGCTGGTTTGTCATAATATAATTGAGACAATAGATATAGCTGGTCTGTCATAATATAAATGAGACAGTAGATCTAGCAGGTATTATGATAATATATTAGAGACTGTAGATGGTCTGTCATAATATAGTTGAGATGCAGAGTAGGTGAAGGGATGATCTCAACGTGTGGTTCCTACTGTGAAGCATGGAGGAGGAGGTGTGAGGGTGCTTTGCTGGTGACACTGTCAGTGTGGGCAAGCTACTTTTGAACAGTCTATAATATGTTTTGATTTGTTTAAACACTTTTGGTTACTACATGATTCCATATGTGTTATTTCATAGTTTTGATGTCTTCACTATTATTCTACAATGTAGAAAATAGTAAAAAAGAAAAACCCTTGAATGAGTAGGTGTGTCCAAACTTTTGAATGGTACTGTATGAAACAGTGTATTATATTGTTCACACTGACAAACAATTCAATGATAAAAATAAAAACATTTTTTAAAGAATGACTGATTTCAGAGGGGCCAAAACAGATGTAGTTTTCTTTGGTCTGTTCTCAGCTATGGCTTCCTCTGAAGAGCAGCTCCAGTGTTCTATCTGTCTGGATGTGTTCGCTGAGCCAGTCACCACTCCCTGTGGACACAACTTCTGCAAGGCCTGTATCAGAGGATACTGGGATAGCACTGATGTGTGCATGTGTCCCACATGTAAAAATACAGTTTATAAGAGACCAGATCCCTTTTTCAATACTTTCACTTCTGTGAAGGCTGCTCAAGTCAAGGAGTTAGCTCCAGTTCATGTCACACTCATCACCCCAGGACAAGCCCAAACCACAACCCTCAACAAATCTGGAGAAGTACCATGTGACATCTGCACTGAGACAAAGCACATGGCCCTGAAGTCCTGTCTGGTGTGTCTGACCTCTTATTGTGAGGCTCACCTGGAGCATCATCGGATAGTGGCGTCTTTAAAGAAGCACAAGCTGATTGACCCTGTGGAGAACCTGGAAGACAGGGTGTGTAAGAAGCATGAGAGACCCCTGGAGCTGTTCTGTAAGAGAGACCAAGCATGTGTGTGTCAGTTCTGCACCGAGACAGACCACAAGACTCATAAAACTGTCCCCATAGAGGAAGAGTATGGAGAGAGGAAAGCTCAGATGGGGAAAAGTAAGGATACATTTCAGAAGATGATCCAGGAGAGACTGAAGAAGGTTAAGGAGATTGAACAGGCAGTAGAGCTCAGCAAGAGAGACGCAGAGAGAGAGATAGCAGACAGTTTGCAGGTCTTCGCTGCTCTGGTTCGTTCCATTGAGAGAAACCAGGCTGAGCTCATTGAGGTGGTTGAGGAGAAGCAGAAAGCAGCCGAGAGACAGGCTGAAAGGCTCATTAAAGAGCTGGAGCAAGAAATCACTGAACTAAAGAGCAGAAGCACTGAGCTGGAGCAGCTCTCAGATATTAAGGACCACCTCCACCTCCTTCAGAGCTCCACATCCCTCTATACCACCCTTCCACCTACCAAGAACTGGTCTGAGATCAGTGTTCACAGCGATCTGTGTGTTGGAACTGTGAGGAGAGCTGTGTCTCAACTGGAGGAGACACTCAATAAATATATGGAGATGTTTCCTCAAATCAAGCTGAAGAGGATGCAGCAGTGTGCAGTGGATGTGACGCTGGACCCTGACACAGCATGTCCTTATCTTATCCTGTCTGAGGACCGGAAAGAAGTGAGATATGGAGCCATAAAGCAGGAACTCCCAGACAACCCAGAGAGGTTTGATTGTCATCCCCGTGTGTTAGGAATGGAGGGGTTCTCTTCAGGGAAATTCTACTATGAGGTACAGGTGAAGGAGAAGACTTGGTGGGCCTTAGGAGTGGCTAGAGAGTCCATCAACAGGAAGGGGATGAATGTACTGAGTCCTGAATTTGGAGCCTGGACTATAGAGCTGAGGAATAGGAATGAGTATGGAGCTCGCACTGAGCTTGTAGTTCCCCTCAACATGAGAGAGAAGCCCCAGAAAGTGGGCGTGTTTGTAGATTATAAGAAGGGTCAGGTCTCCTTTTACAATGTGGAGGCCAGGTCTCATATCTACTCTTTCACAGACTGCACCTTCATTGAGAGACTCTACCCACTGTTGTCTTCACCTGATCCTTCTGGTGATAACTCAGCTCCACTTATCTTCTCTCCTGTCATGTCTGAGTTTAGTCAATAGGAAATTCAGTCACAGGAAAGCACAGCGATGTGCCTTAATGAATGTGTTTATAGATTGTTATCTATGGTCAGATTGTATAATTAAGCAGTAAGGCCCGAGGTGTGTGGTTTATTGGACAATATTTTTCTTATTTACAATGATGACCTGTCAAATATTTACAGTATGTATAGTGTAACTATATACACATCAATAACACTACATGAAGAGCAAACACAAAACGCTAAACACAATGATACAAACACATTCTTCAGTAAAAAAATACGGATGCAGCCTTTAGCAGTGGTATACTGGCCATATACCAAAAGGGAAAGGGGATACCTAGTCAGTTGCACAACTAAATGAATTCAACTGAAATGTGTCCACATGTAACCCAACACCTCTGAATCAGTCCATTTCATCAGCGCCCAGGGAACAGTTATTGTGGGGGTTAACTGCCTTATTCAAGGGCAGAATGGCAGATTTTTCCACCTTGCCCTGCTCGAGGTGACTTATTGCTATTATAAACCGGTTACCATGAATATAACAATAAACAAGTATTTTTGCATCATGTCTGTGGTATATTGTCTGATATACACATGGCTGGAATGCTGTCAGCATCCAAGACCCAAACTACCCGGTTTATGATGGATGCTTCTCCGATGTCTTAACTGTAAATTGCTATGAAAAAAAATAAAAAAAGTTGTCTCTAGTCCATGTGCCATTATTTTCTTCCTGTACAAAATACATATGCCCCTCATTCCTCCCCTCATTGTATAAAGAGTTAGGGCCAGCTCGCTGTCATGCCAAAATGTCCCCCGGCCAAAAAGTGTCCCCCTCTGCGTTACAATGGGATTCTATAAACTACGTCTGTTGCTATATCAACGGTGTGATGGCAAAATGATTCAAATTTTGGATATCATTACAGCCGAAATGATGTTCTTTTCGTCATCACTATGCAAACAAGGCTGATTTCCATTACAATCCATTAGAATTTCGCTGTTTAAACAAGTTGTTTTGCTAATAAAACGAAAACTTCTAACTACTTTTGGGTACCTTGTTAACATTACATGAAATCCAATGCTTAAATATTGCTACGTTTTGGAAATGTCAAATAAAACATGTAATCTGCTTGACACATTAAAGTTACCTTACAGATCATGAAGTCGGATAATTTCCACGCCATTCATATGCAAATCCATTTGATTCATACACTGGCTTGTCTGGCTGTCATGTTTTATTTTCACCTGCCCTTCCCTACACTGAAATATAATTTCAGTAGTCCTCTATCTTGATTTTTTTTAAACTCTAACTCACATAGCTCATTAGTACACCATTGGGGTTGAAAATATATGTATCTATTGTCGGTCCTAGGATACAACAATGAAAACCAACCTGGCAATATTTAAGTTTGTAATACATAAACTTTTATCTTTTTGGGTACAATTGTGTTATTAATTTATTTGCAGATGTTTTTGTACGCTCACATGGTAATCAGACTAAATTACTGAATTCTGGTGTGTGGGATATTGAGGAGGTGGTTGCTGTGTGTGTGGGATATTGAGGAGGTGGTTGCTGTGTGTGTGGGATATTGAGGAGGTGGTTGCTGTGTGTGTGGGATATTGAGGAGGTGGTTGCTGTGGGAATGTTCTGCCTGTCACTTGTTCTCAACAGGCAGCCAGTTTCAGAAGGGGAACTTGACTGCAAAGTCCAGGCACTGCTGCTCTGAGTGTTTGCAGTGCTAGTTAATCTGTGTATCTCACATATGATGTGCCCAGTATGATAGTTTTCTTGCTCTTTCTTAGCAGATAATGACAACTTGACAATAACAGTAGCTGTAGATGATGTAATGAAAGGTTGGAGGGTGGTGGGTAATGGAGGACATCAGGTGGATCCACGTCTGGGTGTTGGGCAGAACCCCTAGGCCCTGGAGAACAGGAGCAGAGTTAAAGGGAACAGGGTAGGAGACAAAGATGTAAACAGTAAAGTTACACTTTACTGTGCGAAAATGTGATGGATTAGTGCAGTGTTATAAATGGGAGATATGTACTTTTCAACACTTGGAAGGTATAGCCTACCTCAAGCTGGTCCCCTCTCTGACTCAGAGCACAGAGAATCAGACTGATTCGAACTCACTGGTTCTGGTGGATGGGATACCTCCTGGGGGGCTCGGACCGTCGATGGTCCTAAAGGCATTTGGAGAGAAATTGAAGAGATACAGTTTTATAAGCTCAGCATAACTACCCTTTCTTGCTTTCTCTAATGTCAACCAAACTTCACATATTGTCTATTGGACTTCAGCGAAGTGTAGGGCATCAGTGGTCGACCGGCCAACTGGAGAAGTTGTTGGCTTCCACCGAGGTAACCAGAAGATAATGAGAAAAATATCAGTGTTAGGGAAACTAAAACAAGCTTTATGTGCAAATACAAATAGTTATCTGAGATTTGTTATATTCACTTTAATAGATGGTGACCCCAACTAGGAGGTGAAAGAGCAGTGAGGTTTCCCAGGTCTCGCCTTCCTTTGGTCCTTCTTCCAAACCAAGTCATTCGCTCACATGTCGTAGCGCTTGGTGCCCTTCTTGATATATCTCTTGGAGGGCCAGAAAATAAGTTAAGTCATTTTTACCTCGTCAAAAAAACTCCACATCCTTCTCAGTCCGTGCCTGAATGTGGTCGTCAAAGGCGTTCTGATCTGGTTCGACAACTTCCACCACATCAGGTGAAGTTTCAGTGATCTGAAAGGACGTTATACAAAAATAGCAATATACAAAAATAGCAATAGACAAACACTAAGTCGATTACACATTTGAAAGACCGTATATGCAGTGCTTGTACATTATATACAATTGCATTGTTTATCCCAGTCAACAGCTGCGGCTCCCGTCCGTACTCTGCCTGGATGCTGCTGTTGTGTGCAAAGAGAATTACCTTCAGGTTGTTCTCCCACTCTTCCTTGTACCAATCAAGGGACTTATCCATAGCAGTCTTGAGGGTCTGGTTGGTCCATTCACCGTACCATGGAAAAACAAACAAATTGTAAAAAATAAAAAATTAAACACTGGTGACAGAATATAACTTATAACATCCGCACTTTGTTCCAGCATTCATGACCTTGGTCCCACAAGATGACCTCAGGAGAACCGTGGAGGTTGAAGATGTCCATTACCTTGGAGGTGGCATCGCCTGTCCACCTCCTTGATCGGTATCATAGCTAGCAACATGTGGATAGCCTATTTAGAGTGTTGGGCCAGTAACCGCAAGGTTGCTGGATCGAATCCCTGAGCTGACAAGCTAAGAATCTGTCGTTCTGCCCCTGAGCAAGGCAGTTAACCCATTGTTCCCCTGGCGCCGAAGATGTGGATGTCGATTATGGCAGCCACCCACACCTCTCTGATTCAGAGGGGTTTGGTTAAATGCAGAAGACACATTTCAGTTGAATACATTCAGTTGGACAACTGACTAGGTATCTCCCTTTCCCTGTATGGAAAATGGTTGTTGAAAAATCGTTGTACATAGTTAAATCCGTCCAGTTATCTAATAGAAGTTAACTGCTTAACGTTACCCTGAATTGTGAATTTCTCTGAATGTTGCGCCTCTTGTCGAGATCAGCGGTGCCTTCATAGTACTTCGCCTGGTTGGAAAGATACAAGAAAATCTCAGTGGGATACCATTGAAGTGCAAGCTACATACAAACAGAAAGCTACAATAATAGTTACAGTAGCTAGCTAACGTTAGCTAAATAAAACAATTTTAGCTAACGTTAGCTGGGGGGGGGGGGGACTTTTTGGCAGTGGGACATGACAGGCCCTTGACCACTAGAGGGGCTCCCAGTAAAAAAATAATTTGCTCGGGGCCACTGAAAAGGCTAGAGCTGGCCACACACACACATTAATGAACCCACAGCTCCTCTCTCCCTGTCAGACGTCTGGTGTTTCCTGCCATGGTCACCTTGATCATCTCAACCCTTACCTTCCCCCCTGGGTTTGGACAGTTCATGGCTGGACAGGTCAGTAGTTCCATTCTTTAAATATCTGTGTCTGTTAACAATTTGTCTAAAGCAATTGTCTAAAGCAGCCTCTTCTCCTCGTGGAGGCTACTTAATTTTCTCTGTGAAAGGACGTGTCCTGTGTGGTCTTCACCTATCCTCTTCGATCAGTGAAGGGAAAGAGATAAGGAAAGGAAGCCAATTTAAACTATTGAGATTGATACAGTACATGCCAATCCTAACAGTTGTCTCTCCTTCTCTCCTCAGCTGACGCAGCATGAGTCACTGGTGGCGTTGTTGGACAACCGCACGTGGTCTCGCCAGGGTGTTGCCGAGGAGTTTGACTACATCAGCCACTCCCACGCCTGGAAACACCCCCAGGTCAATGTCTTCATCACTCTCATCTTCTTCATTGTGATGAAGGTACATGTGTGTTTTAAACTAGAGAGAGTTTTTGTGTGTGGGTTTGGGAGAAGCGAGTCTGATTTGTTTATGATTGTGTTGGTGTGAAAATTAGGATACTATGCCTCTATTCTGTGTTTATTTTCAGTTTCCTCTTGTACACTTCTGACTTTCTTTCTCTCTAGTTCTGGATGTCTGCAGTAGCTACCACCATGCCTGTACCATGTGGGGCCTTCATGCCAGTTTTCCTCATTGGTAAGTAACTTGCTGTGTGTGAGAACTTGTGAAAAAACACCTGCATGTTTACAAACAATATATTTGTGTGATGTGCAGGTGCAGCATTTGGGCGTCTGGTAGGCGAGACCATGGCAGTCATGTTCCCTGATGGCATCCATGCCGATGGCAGTGTCTATCCCATAGTGCCTGGTGGCTATGCTGTTGTGGGTGAGTAATGTGTGTCTCCGTATCACACTTCACCAGTTGCATTAAAAATAACACCTTTTCTTAACCTTTAGGTTCCATTACGGCTCTAACGTGTCTGCTTATCACTGAAACCAAACGTGAAACTGAGCTTCTCCATAGGCTCCATTTTGGCTCTCTGTTCTCTGAAGTGATCGAAACTACAGGCTAGTGTGATGCCCAAGCTATTTTCAATTGTGTCATCTTATTGAATGTGACTGATGAATGAATTCTGCTACGATAGAGAAGTCAGCAGGTTTTGGGGTGAAATAAAAACAAATGTAGTCCTCATTGATTTTCTTGTTTAGTGGGCCATGAGCGGTACATGACCTTGAACAATTCATTAAACATTTGACCTGAAATACTTGTTGACTAAATGTGACTATTTCATTCACAAATCACTAGCTTGTGTTTTCATTTGTTGTGTTGTTTAGAACAATGAAGATGACAAATACACATTAAAACATCTGAGGGATAGGCGTCCCGTCAACGGGACCGTTCTAAATCCTGCAGCTCCTTGTCACAATCGCTGATTCTAGAGAAACAACAAATGTCGGTACATATACAGTGCCTTGCGAAAGTATTCGGCCCCCTTGAACTTTGCGACCTTTTGCCACATTTCAGGCTTCAAACATAAAGATATAAAACTGTATTGTTTTGTGAAGAATCAACAACAAGTGGGACACAATCATGAAGTGGAACGACATTTATTGGATATTTCAAACTTTTTAAACAAATCAAAAACTGAAAAATTGGGCGTGCAAAATTATTCAGCCCCTTTACTTTCAGTGCAGCAAACTCTCTCCAGAAGTTCAGTGAGGATCTCTGAATGATCCAATGTTGACCTAAATGACTAATGATGATAAATACAATCCACCTGTGTGTAATCAAGTCTCCGTATAAATGCACCTGCACTGTGATAGTCTCAGAGGTCCGTTAAAAGCGCAGAGAGCATCATGAAGAACAAGGAACACACCAGGCAGGTCCGAGATACTGTTGTGAAGAAGTTTAAAGCCGGATTTGGATACAAAAAGATTTCCCAAGCTTTAAACATCCCAAGGAGCACTGTGCAAGCGATAATATTGAAATGGAAGGAGTATCAGACCACTGCAAATCTACCAAGACCTGGCCGTCCCTCTAAACTTTCAGCTCATACAAGGAGAAGACTGATCAGAGATGCAGCCAAGAGGCCCATGATCACTCTGGATGAACTGCAGAGATCTACAGCTGAGGTGGGAGACTCTGTCCATAGGACAACAATCAGTCGTATATTGCACAAATCTGGCCTTTATGGAAGAGTGGCAAGAAGAAAGCCATTTCTTAAAGATATCCATAAACAGTGTCGTTTAAAGTTTGCCACAAGCCACCTGGGAGACACACTAAACATGTGGAAGAAGGTGCTCTGGTCAGATGAAACCAAAATTGAACTTTTTGGCAACAATGCAAAACGTTATGTTTGGCGTAAAAGCAACACAGCTGAACACACCATCCCCACTGTCAAACATGGTGGTGGCAGCATCATGGTTTGGGCCTGCTTTTCTTCAGCAGGGACAGGGAAGATGGTTAAAATTGATGGGAAGATGGATGGAGCCAAATACAGGACCATTCTGGAAGAAAACCTGATGGAGTCTGCAAAAGACCTGAGACTGGGACGGAGATTTGTTTTCCAACAAGACAATGATCCAAAACATAAAGCAAAATCTACAATGGAATGGTTCAAAAATAAACATATCCAGGTGTTAGAATGGCCAAGTCAAAGTCCAGACCTGAATCCAATCGAGAATCTGTGGAAAGAACTGAAAACTGCTGTTCACAAATGCTCTCCATCCAACCTCACTGAGCTCGAGCTGTTTTGCAAGGAGGAATGGGAAAAAATGTCAGTCTCTCGATGTGCAAAACTGATAGAGACATACCCCAAGCGACTTACAGCTGTAATCGCAGCAAAAGGTGGCGCTACAAATTATTAACTTAAGGGGGCTGAATAATTTTGCACGCCCAATTTTTCAGTTTTTGATTTGTTAAAAAAGTTTGAAATATCCAATAAATGTCGTTCCACTTTATGATTGTGTCCCACTTGTTGTTGATTCCTCACAAAAAAATACAGTTTTATATCTTTATGTTTGAAGCCTGAAATGTGGCAAAAGGTCGCAAAGTTCAAGGGGGCCGAATACTTTCGCAAGGCACTGTAAGTGTCTTATATCGGCTGAAAGATTAAATTCTTGTTAATAGAACTGCACTGTCCAATTTACAGTAGCTATTACTGCAAAAAACTGCCATGCTATTGTTTGTGGAGAGCTCCTAACAACAAAACACTTTTCACAGCGATAGGTTTGATAAATTCACATCTGAAGGTGAAATGGGTACTTACATTCTGAAATCTTACTCTGATTTATCATCCAAAGTGTCCCAGAGATAATATGAAGTGTTGTTTTGTTAGATAAAATCCTTTTTCATATCCTAAAAAGGTCCATATAGCATGCACAATCGAATTTGTATTTCCACTCGTTCAATTTGCAAAGAAAGGAATCTGTGAAAAACTAACCCTAAACGTTGTTTCAACCAGTCAAATCACGTTCATATTTATTCCTCAGAGATCCTAGAACATAACCAGACTTCACTATATGATTAGGGGTGTAGTATATCTTATAGGACACCAAATTTGGTCAAAGAGCGACGCCTTCATCGACTGTAACTGTCAAATAAGCACCAATCGGGGTCAAACAAAGCTAGCTAGATAGCCAATGAGCTGGGCTTTACAGGAGTATCCGGAAACCCCGTATCTGTCGCAAAGTGTAGCTGCTAACCTTGTACGACAGCCAGCCTTTTCCTTTTGGACAAAAATTAAGAATATGGAGCGTTATGAAGTTATGAAAACTGGGTGTTTTGCAAATGTTGAACTTATAATATGGCTACTAATACTGTAAAAGCTAAATCAAAGTCCAAGTACACAGATTTGACGATATTCTTGCAGAAAAATGTAATGTGAATGTAAATGTCTTCTTCACGATTTGCCCAAATGTACCTGCCTGACTTCACACTAAATGTCATGTAGTGTGCTCATACTTCAAGTTCTGTTTGCACAGACACTGCTACCATCTTGTGGACACCAGCATAATTACAACCAGAGTGATTGCTAGGTGTGGGAACTTTGTTGCATTTCAAAGATGGTGGAAGAGAAAAAAAAAAGTTATCTTTGTATTTTCTTCTACCAGAGCTATTATATTACATTCTACATTCAATTCACATTTCCACAAACATCAAAGTAGTTTTGTCGAGGTAGGTTCCTTGTCAATCATTTGCTTATTGGTGAAATCAGCAATCAGACAATATCTTTAAGTAAATCAATCATTAATTTATTTATGCAATTGCAGACAGAAGTTGACAACGGGAACATAGCATGCATGTTTCCGAGTAAGTTTGCACCCCACCTAAGGGCACAACTGATTTTATACATGTAATCACTCCCTAGTGATATGATCACCTACGTCAATGTAGGTGTGTACCAATAAGCTGAGCTTACCTTATAAGGCAACCTAGTACAGTAGCTTCTCTGAATTTATTAGCATTGTCCACTGTCACACAAGATCAAAATGTCAAAACCAGACAGTGGTTCTGTCTCTTTATCTAGTTTCGGTCGGACTCAAACCTAGACTGCAAGCACACTCTCACAACAGCCAGGGCTTAACCACAAAGACTAATATAGATGCTTGTGCAACGTATAGTGGCAGAGTTTAGACACATAACATATGAATCTTAAGGTCCCCTTAGTCAATAATGGGGGGTGTCTTTGGGACCCACCACCTACAGTTCTTTTCAAATGGTACCAAGAATATGAAAATCCTTGAGCTACAGGCAGTTAGATTTGGGTATGTAATTTTAGGCGAAAATTGGAAAAAAAATGACTAGCCTATTCAACCTCTCTTTCGTATCGTCTGAGATCCCCAAAGATTGGATAGCTCTTCAAAGGGGGAGGCACTCTAGACCCAAACTGTTATAGACCTAAATCCATCCTGCCCTGTCTTTCTAAAATCTTCTAAAGCCAAGTTAATAAACAGATCACCGACCATTTCGAATCCCACTATGCAATCTGGTTTCCGAGCTGGTCATGGGTGCACCTCAGCCACGCTCAGGGTCAGAAACGATATCATAACAGCCATCGATAAAAGACAGTACTGTGCAGCCGTCTTCATCAACCTGGCCAAGGCTTTCGACTCTGTCAATCACCTCATTCTTATGGGCAGACTCAAAGACTCAAATGACTGCCTCGCTTGGTTCACCAACTACTTCTCAGATAGAGTTCAGTGTATCAAATTGGAGGGCCTGTTGTCCGGACCTCTGGCAGTCTCTATGAGGGTGCCACAGGGTTCAATTCTCGGGCTGACTCTCTTCTCTGAATTTATCAATGATGTCGCTCTTGCTGCTGGTGATTCTCTGATCCACCTCTACGCAGACGACTCCCTTCTGTATACATCTGGCCCTTCTTTGAACACTGTGCTAACAAACATCAAAACGAGCTTCAACGCCATACAACACTCCTTCCGTGGCCTCCAACTTCTTTTAAATGCTAGTAAAACTAAGTGCATGCTCTTCAACCGATTTCTGCCCGCACCCTCCCGCCCGACTAGCATCACTGCTCTGGACGGTTCTGACCTATAATATGTGGACAACTACAAATACCTAGGTGTCTGGTTAGACTGTAAACTCTCCTTCCAGACTCACATTAAGCATCTCCAATCCGAAATTAAATGTAGAATCGGCGTCCTATTTCACAACAAAACCTCCTTCACTCATGCTGCCAAACAGACCCCCGTAAAACTGACTATCTTACCGATCCTTGACTTTGGCAATGTCATTTACAAAATAGCCTCCAACACTCTACTCAGCAAACTGGATGTAGTCTATCACAGTGCCATCCGTTTGATCACCAAAGCCCCATATACTATCCACCACTGCGACCTGTATGCTCTCGTTGGCTGGCCTTTCACTACATATCCGTCGCCAAACCCATTGGCTCCAGGTCATCTATAAGTCTTTGCTAGGTAAAGCCCCGCCTTATCTCAGCTCACTGGTCACCATAGCAACACCCATCCGCAGCACGCACTCCAGCAGGTATATTGCACTGGTCATCCAGTCCTATTCCTTTGGCCGCCTTTCCTTCCAGTTCTCTGCTGCCAATGGCTGGAACAAAAATCTCTGAAGCTGGAGTCTTATATCTCCCTCTCTAACTTTAAGCATCAGCTGTCAGAGCAGCTTACCGTTCACTGTGCCAATCTGTAAATAGCATTCCCAACTGCCTCATCCCCATATTATTACTTACCCTCTTGCACCCCAGTATCTCTACCTGCACATCTATCACTCCAGTGTTAATGCTAAATTGTCATTATTTCGCCTCTATGGCCTATTTATTGCCTTACCTCCCTACTCTTCTACATTTGCACACACTGTACATAGATGTTTCTATTGTTCTTTTCTTTTGTGTTATTGACTGTACGTTTGTTTATGTGTAACTCTGTGTTGTTGTTTTTGTTTTCTGCTTTGCTTTACCTTGGCCAGGTTGCAGTTGTAAATGAGAACTTGTTCTCAACTGGGCCTACCTGGTTAAATCAATAAAATAAAAAAAATGAGAACAGGATGCACCTGAGCTCAATTTCAAATCTCATCGCAAAGGGCCTTAATACTTATGTAAATAAGGTATTTCTGTTTATTTTTTTATACATTTGAAAACACAGGATTGCATCGAGGCACAGATCTGGGGAGGGGTACCAAAACATTTCTTAAATGGAAGAAGTTTGGAACCACCGAGGCTCTTCCTAGAGCTGGCCGCCCGGCCAAACTGAGCAATCAGGGGAGAATGGCCTTGATCAAGGAGGTGACCAAGAACCCGATGGTCACTCTGACAGAGCTCTAGAGTTCCTCTGTGGAAATGGGAGAAACTTCCAAAAGGACAACCATCTCTGCAGCACTCCACCTATCAGTCCTTTATGGTAGAGTGGCAAGACGGAAGCCACTCCTCAGTAAAAGGCACATGACAGCCTGGTTGGAGTTTGCCAAAAGGCACCTAAAGACTCTCAGACCATGAGAAACAAGATTCTCTGGTCTGATGAAACCAAGATTGAACTATTTGGCCTGAATGCCAAGTGTCACATCTGGAGGAAACCTGGCACCATCTCTACAGTGAAGCACGGTGGTGGCAACATCATGCTGTGGAGATGTTTTTTAATGGCAGGGACTGGGAGACTAGTCAGGATCGAGGCAAAGATTAACTGAGCAAAGTACAGAGAGATCCTTGATTAAAACCTGATCCAGAGCGCTCAAGACCTCAGACAGGACAACGACCCTAGGCACATAGCCATGACAACGCAGGAGTGGCTTCGGGACAAGTCTCTGAGTGTCCTAGAGTGGCCCAGTCAGAGCCCGGACCTGAACCTGATCGAACATCTCTGGAGAGACCTGAAAATAGCTGTGCAGCAACACTCCCCATCCAACCTGACAGAGCTTGAGACGATCTGCAGAGAAAAATGGAAGGAAATCCCCAAATACAGGGGTGCCAAGCTTGTAGCGTCATACCCAAGAAGAATCAATGCTGTAATCACTGCCAAAGGTGCTTCAACAAAGTACTGAGTAAAGGGTCTGAATACTTACTTAAATGTGATATTTCAGTTTTTTTATTTGCCTATAAATGTGCAAATATTTCAAAACTATTTTTGCTTTGTCATTATGGGGTATTGTGTATAGATTGATGAGGGGAAAAAACTATTTAATACATTTTAGAATAAGGCTATAACATTACAAAATGTGGGAAATGTCAAGGGGTCTGAAAACTTTCCGAAGACACTGTATGTCTAGGGAGGCTGTGGAAAGCAAAAAGATAAATGTCGCTTTCCACCACATTAGACGATAAAATCCATATTCATCTTCATCATTATCATCCAGACTCTCTGTATCCCTCCTCCCCAGGTGCGGCAGCGTTGTCTGGGGCTGTGACTCACACAGTGTCGACGGCGGTCATCGTGTTTGAGCTGACGGGTCAGATCAGCCACATCCTGCCGGTGATGATAGCGGTGATCCTGGCCAACGCCGTAGCCCAGTCCCTCCAGCCCTCGCTATATGACTCTATCATCAGGATCAAGAAACTACCCTACCTCCCTGAGCTTGGTATGGGGCACCATGAGTGAGTCTCTGTCCATCTGTTGTCAATCTTCCTCACTTTATATTATACTCCCACTATTCTTTCTCTTTTTTTCCCAACTTTCTTCCGGACATTTCATTCTTACCCTACTCCCCTCTTCTCCTCCTCTCCTCCTCCAGGAAGTATAACGTCCGTGTGGAGGACATCATGGTTAGAGACGTGCGTTACATCACTCTCTCCTCCTCCTATCGAGACGTACAGGAGGTCCTGCTGATTGGACAGCTCAAAACACTGGCCCTGGTCGAGTCCACGGGTAAGGATGTGTGTATAGTCTGCTATAATTTCAAGATGCATCCTTCCTCCATTACACATAGTCATTCTCTACTGCTTCCCTTTTTCTCTCCCACGTCTTCCAGCTTTTACACTTTCTGTCCTATTCCATCTCTTCTGTACTCTGCTTAGTACTCTCCCTTACTGTTTCCTCTTTTTTCTCCCCTTTCCCCTGCACCCCTTTTCTCTTTCTCTGTCTTCTCTCCCTTATTATCCTTTGCTATTTTCTCTCCCATTTTCCTCTCTTTCTTTTCCCCTCTTTACCATCCTATCCCTCTCTCCCCTCCCCCTCTCCCTCTTTCTCTCTGTCCTCCAGATTCTATGATCCTGTTGGGTTCTATAGAGCGCTCTCAGCTCCAGTCACTCCTGTCCCTCCAGCTGGGTCCATCGCGCAGGCTAGACCACCTCCGGAGGCACGCCAAGGACAATGACACACATACACTGGACACACACACACACCTGTCCAACCTGGGCAACATGGACAATCCCCTAAGCCCACCCTGCACACACACACATTCCACCAGTACCAGCGCACGCCATGGGGTCCGCTTCGTGGTGAGTGTAGCGGAGGTGAGTCGGACTCACGCTCGCGTGATGAGGTAGCACTGCCTGCGACTTAAAGTCAGTGTCACCCTCGAGGGTGGAGGGGTAGGTAGGGAAGCTATGTTTAAAGTTCATTACACATAATGTGTGGATAGGTGTTGGGACTTACATTGGTTACAGTAAATGTGTGAGTTAAGTAAGTGTTTTACGGTGTATTACAGAGTGTGGGCTGGTTTGGTATGTTTGGTAAAGGTGTTAAATTCCACACTCCTCAAAAAAGGCTCATTGCTCCCCGTCCTCTGTCACCTCAGCGAGAGGAATTAGTCGGGCAACTGGCCGGATATATGTCCGGTTCTTCACCTGGATCTCTACTGATCTAACACGACCATCGGTCCCAGGCATGGTCTTAGTTATACGGCCCACCGGCCAGGAGGCTCGAGGCAGCTGAGGGTCCACCATCATTACTACTTGGCCAGTTTCCAGGCTGGTCATTTCTCTCCACCATTTCCCTCTGTGCTGTAGACTTGGTAGGTAATCCCGACTGAATCGGGCCCAAAAATGGTCAGCTTAGATTTGGCTGTGTCGCCACCGGCGTCTGCCTACGAGGTTGGTATCAGCATACATGGCTTGAGGAAGTGACGCATCTCAGCGTCCCATCAAGAGCATATTCGGTGTAACTGGATCGGGGTCAGCGCTCTGTCTGCAGAGAGATATCCCAAGGGTTTGGAGTTCAGAATCCCTTCCACCTCTATCAGGACGGTCCTCAAGACAGTTTCAGTGACAGTTTGGTCCCCTAATACGACTCGTAAGGCCGTCTTTACAGATTTGATCTCTCGCTCCCTTGTTCCTCCAAAATGAGGAGCGCCTGGAGGGTTAAATTTGAATGAGATTTGTTGGTCCATCAGCTGATCCTGGAGGCTGGGTTCCATGGCTTGGAAGGCTTCCTCCAACCTGGCTTCTCCTGCCTTGAAGTTCGTACCTCTGTCAGCCAGGATCTCGTAGGGTTTCCCCCGTCGGGAGATAAACCGCCATAGGGCCATGAGGAAGGCTTCAGTATCCAAACTCTCCAGTAGGTCCAGGTGGACACATCTGTTTGTCAAACACTTGAATAGAATGCCCCAATGCTTTTCCACACGACGACCTAGCTTGATCATCAAGGGGCCAACGCAATCTACTCCTGTTGACCAGAAGGGTGGTTTAAGGAGGCGCAAGCGAGCAGGGGGTAAATCTGCCATTTTGGGCACCGTGGCTCCGGCCCGCCATCTCTGACATTCTACGCAGGCGTATTGGTGCTTACGAATGGCTCCTCGTCCTCCAATTATCCAGTACTTCCGCCTCATCTCCCCATAGACCCTCTCTGGCCCTGGGTGGAGAAGCCTCTCATCATAACTCTTGATGAGGAGCCTGGTAAGAGGGTGTCTGGAGTCAAGGATAATTGGGTGGATAGCATCTGGGTCCAAAACCTCTGCTTGGCGCAGCCTCCCTCCGACTCTGAGTACCAGACCATTAGGACCTGATGGAGGGACAGTAGAGCCCTGAGTACCAGACCATTAGGACCTGATGGTCATTAGCCAGTTGGGTGAGTGCAGAAGAGGAGATTACCGTGACTCAACGGTCACGTGGAATTTCATTGTGGTCTTGACTCATGAATGCCGCTGTGGCGGTAATACGGTAACCGCAACAGCCCTAATCATGTCTCTCTATCTAGATCTCAACAGAGGAGTCCTCCTTCAGCCAAGCTGGGTCCATCTCTCAGCTGCCACTCAAGTCGGCTATGAAAACTGTCCCTACTACTCACAACACAGAGGCAACCAACAGTATGCACACTCTCTCAATTAATAGAGACACGCTGACTCCGTCTCCTCTCTCAGGCTCTCAGCAGACCCTCTCCTGTGGTGACCCTGAAAGAGAGCTACTCGAGGTGTGTGTGCGTGCGTGTGTGTGCGTGTCTATTCTTGTATCCTCATATGCTACCTCTACTTTCTTAATGTTGTCCTAACATTGTGCTAATGATGTGTTTGCTACTCCCTTCCCTCCCTGACTGTAAGAGCCTGGCAGAGCTGGAGGCTCCTGAAAGCAGGGGGCCGAAACGCGTCAGGATCTCCATGGCAGCGGTAAGACTGCCACCCTTCTTAGAGACAGTTGCTAAGTAACCGTTGCCTAGCGACCTAGCATTGAGCAAGTGACGATCCAAATCATTTTGAGTACTTCTACCAACCGAAAATATACTGTAGCTTCATAGCACTTGCGAGAGAGAGAGGGAGAGACAGAGGGAGAGACAGAGAGAGAGGGAATGAGTAATGAAGGGACAGATTGATGTAGGAAAGGAGAGAAAGCGAGGGAGAGAAGGAGAGTTGACCGAACCTGAGTTGAAACCGGAGTCATTTTAGTGATTAATCTGATGATTTAGCCAAAAAGCTCAATCAACAGTGAGTAGTTACAGGGGCAGAAGCATGCACTTCTGAATGTGGTTATGTGTTAGGTGTTGTTGTTTGTTATGTGTTAGTTTTTCATTGTCATATGCAGTGGTGGTATGTTAATTAAGGAAATATTGTATATTTGTGCGTGTGCTGGTTCCGCATGTATGTATGCTGGTGTAACTTAGATATAGTTAGAGGATGCAACATTGTATCTGTCCCATTTGTGGTGTCTGTGAGAGCATGGGCAGTGCAATTGAAGTCATCTCCAAAGAGCTCGCCAGCTTGTAGTCCTGGCCATTCCTATAGGGAAATTAATGGGGAAAGAATGGGGTTTTATGATATACGCCGAAAAGAAGGCCTGAGGTTAACACAGGCTTAGGAGATCTTATACGTTTGGTTATCAAATTTTATTAGTCACATGCTCTGAATACAACAGGTGTAGACCTTACAGTGAAATGCTTACTTACGAGCCCCTAACCGACAGTGCAGTTTCAAAAAATACGGATAAAAGTAACAAGTAAATAAAGAAGAGCAGTAAAAAAATATACAGTGCCTTGCGAAAGTATTCGGCCCCCTTGAACTTTGCGACCTTTTGCCACATTTCAGGCTTCAAACATAAAGATATAAAACTGTATTTTTTTGTGAAGAATCAACAACAAGTGGGACACAATCATGAAGTGGAACGACATTTATTGGATATTTCAAACTTTTTTAACAAATCAAAAACGGAAAAATTGGGCGTGCAAAATTATTCAGCCCCCTTAAGTTAATACTTTGTAGCGCCACCTTTTGCTGCGATTACAGCTGTAAGTCGCTTGGGGTATGTCTCTATCAGCACATCGAGAGACTGAAATTCTTTCCCATTCCTCCTTGCAAAACAGCTCGAGCTCAGTGAGGTTGGATGGAGAGCATTTGTGAACAGCAGTTTTCAGTTCTTTCCACAGATTCTCGATTGGATTCAGGTTTGGACTTTGACTTGGCCATTCTAACACCTGAATATGTTTATTTTTGAACCATTCCATTGTAGATTTTGCTTTATGTTTTGGATCATTGTCTTGTTGGAAGACAAATCTCCGTCCCAGTCTCAGGTCTTTTGCAGACTCCATCAGGTTTTCTTCCAGAATGGTCCTGTATTTGGCTCCATCCATCTTCCCATCAATTTTAACCATCTTCCCTGTCTCTGCTGAAGAAAAGCAGGCCCAAACCATGATTCTGCCACCACCATGTTTGACAGTGGGGATTGTGTGTTCAGGGTGATGAGCTGTGTTGCTTTTACGCCAAACATAACGTTTGGCATTGTTGCCAAAAAGTTCAATTTTGGTTTCATCTGACCAGAGCACCTTCTTCCACATGTTTGGTGTGTCTCCCAGGTGGCTTGTGGCAAACTTTAAACAACACTTTTTATGGATATCTTTAAGAAATGGCTTTCTTCTTGCCACTCTTCCATAAAGGCCAGATTTGTGCAATATACGACTGATTGTTGTCCTATGGACAGAGTCTCCCATCTCAGCTGTAGATCTCTGCATTTCATCCAGAGTGATCATGGGCCTCTTGGCTGCATCTCTGATCAGTCTTCTCCTTGTATGAGCTGAAAGTTTAGAGGGACGACCAGGTCTTGGTAGATTTGCAGTGGTCTGATACTCCTTCCATTTCAATATTATCGCTTGCACAGTGCTCCTTGGGATGTTTAAAGCTTGGGAAATCTTTTTGTATCCAAATCCGGCTTTAAACTTCTTCAGAACAGTATCTCGGACCTGCCTGGTGTGTTCCTTGTTCTTCATGATGCTCTCTGCGCTTTTAACGGACCTGAGACTATCACAGTGCAGGAGACTTGATTACATACGGAGACTTGATTACACACAGGTGGATTGTATTTATCATCATTAGTCATTTAGGTCAACATTGGATCATTCAGAGATCCTCACTGAACTTCTGGAGAGAGTTTGCTGCACTGAAAGTAAAGGGGCTGAATAATTTTGCACGCCCAATTTTTCCGTTTTTGATTTGTTAAAAAACTTTGAAATATCCAATAAATGTCGTTCCACTTCATGATTGTGTCCCACTTGTTGTTGATTCTTCACAAACAAATACAGTTTTATATCTTTATGTTTGAAGCCTGAAATGTGGCAAAAGGTCGCAAAGTTCAAGGGGGCCGAATACTTTCGCAAGGCACTGTATATATATACAGTTGAAGTCGGAAGTTTACATGCACCTTAGTCAAATACATTTAAACTCAGTTTTTGACAATTCCTGACATTTAATCCTAGTTAAAATTCCCTTAGGTCAGTTAGGATCACCACTTTATTTTTACAATGTGAAATGTCAGAATAATAGTAGAGAGAATTATTTATTTCAGCTATTATTTCTTTCATCACATTCCCAGTGGGTCAGAAGTTTACATACACTCAATTAGTATTTGGTAGCATTGCCTTTAAATTGTTTAACTTGGGTCAAACATTTCGGGTAGCCTTCCACAATTTTCCCACAATTTTGGCCCATTCCTCCTGACAGAGCTGGTGTAACGGAGTCAGGTTTGTAGGCCTCCTTGCTCGCACACACTTTTTCAGTTCTGCCCACAATTCTTCTAAAGGTTTGAGGTCAGGGCTTTGTGATGGCCACTCCAATACCTTGACTTTGTTGTCCTTAATCCATTTTGCCACAACTTTGGAAGTATGCTTGGGGTCATTGTCCATTTGGAAGACCCATTTGCGGCCAAGCTTTAACTGATGTCTTGAGATGTTGCTTCAATATATTCACATACTTTTCCGTCCTCATGATGCCCTCTATTTTGTGAAGCGCGCCAGTCCCTCCTGCAGTAAATGACCCCCACAACATGATGCTGCCACCCCCGTTCTTCACAGGTGTGATGGTGTTCTTCGGCTTGCAAGCATCCCCCTTTTTCCTCCAAACATAACAATGGTCATTATGGCCAAACAGTTCTATTTTTGTTTCATCAGACCAGAGGACATTTCTCCAAAAAGTACGATCTTTGTCCCCATGTGCAGTTGCAAACTGTAGTCTGGCTTTTTTATGGCAGTTTTGGAGCAGTGGCCTCTTCCTTGCTGAGCGGCCTTTCAGGTTATGTCGATATAGAACTCGTTTTACTTTGGATATAGATACTTTTGTACCTGTTTCCTCCAGCATCTTCACAAGGTATATTGCTGTTGTTCTGGGATCGATTTTCACTTTTCACACCAAAGTACGCTTATCTCTAGGAGACAGAACGTGTTTCCTTCCTGAGCGGTATGACGGCTGCGTGGTCCCATGGTGTTTATACTTGGGCACTACTGTTTGTACAGATGAACGTGGTACCTTCAGGCATTTGGAAATTGCTCCCAAGGATGAACCAGACTTGTGGAGGTCTACAATATTTTTTCAGAGGTCTTGGCTGATTTCTTTTGATTGTCCCATGATGTCAAGCAAAGAGGCACTGAGTTTGAAGGTAGGCCTTGAAATACATCCACAGGTACACCTCCAATTGACTCAAATTATGTCTATTAGCCTATCAGAAGCTTCTAAAGCCATGACATCATTTTCTGGAATATCCAAGCTGTTTAAAGGCACAGTCAACTTAGTGTATGTAAACTTCTGACCCACTGGAATTGTGAGACAGTGAATTATAAGTGAAATAATCTGTCTGTAAACAATTGTTGGAAAAAATACTTGTATCATGCACAAAGTAGATGTCTTAACTGACTTGCCAAAACTATAACAAGAAATTTGTGGAGTGGTTGATAAACAAGTTTTAATGACTCCAACCTAAGTGTAGTACACTATACCCCCTGGTATAGAGGTCCTGGATGGCAGGAGGCTTGGCCCCAGTGATGTACTGGGCCGTTTGTACTACCCTCTGTAGTGCCTTGCGGTCGGAGGCCGAGCAGTTGCCATACCAAGCAGTGATGCAACCTCTCGATGGTGCAGCTGTAGAACCTTTTGAGGATCTGAGGACCCATGCCAAATTTTTTCCATCTCCTGAGGGGGATTAGGTTTTGTCGTGCCCGCTTCACGACTGTCATGGTGTGCTTGGACCATGTTAGTTTGTTGTTGATGTGGACACCAAGGAACTTGAAGCTCTCAACCTGCTCCACTGCAGCCCCGTCAATGAGAATGGGGGCATGCTCGGTCCTCTTTTTTCTATGAGATAATATCAGTCAGTTAACATGACGTTTAGGAATTATGAAGCCTTTATGTGCTTGTCTTGATTACATAAATGCAAATTCACAAAAAGTGATGTTAGCTGAGGAAGATGATCTCATAGAACAAAACGTATAAGATCTCACACCAAGCACACCATGACAGCCTGTGTTTACCACAGACCTGATTTTCAGCATTTATTTTAAAAAGAATACAAAAATAAAAATAATCCTCATAGGCTTTGGCCAACGAGCCATGGCAGAGTTAGCCTCCGTTAGGCCCTACAAAGAGATGCCATTACTATTGCTCTCTATTTTTGAAGTAGTCCATTTTCTTCTTCTACTACTTCTATTCGTTTTTTGTTGTTGTATTTATTAGGTATCCCCATTAGCTGTTGCCAAGGCAGCAGCTACTCTTCCTGGTGTCCAAACACATTAAGGCACTTACATTACATATAAAACAAAAGATAAACAGTACATCCTACGTGGTAAACAAACTGAAAGGGTGCATAATGCTCCCTGGAGTGTGTTGTTTGAACAGGTAAAAAAACAAGGTTGGCGATGTACTGCCTCCTGTAGTTATGGAATGTTTTATCACACGTATAATTCATTGGCTGATCCCTCCTGAGGACCTGGATGGAATTATGTGATTCTTCTGGAAGTCCCACCCAGTTGACTACTTAAACAGGGTGAAAGTACTCAATGGCTGTGCCCATGCTAAAACTGGCTTTTGGGCAGTAGAATCCTCTCTGGGGTGTAACCACTGTCTCTCTTTGTTTTCAGGAGTCTCCTGAAGTCGAGGATGACATGACCACAAACGAAGTAAGACTGAACACTAGTTGATTAACTGTCAATAACTTAAAAATGCAGTGATTGGTTGTATGAATTTTTAGACGGTCATCATTGAGGGATTTTGTCAACAAGGCAGCGTGGTGTATTGTCCAGAATCATAGAAGATCTCTTTTCCATAAAATAAATGTTAGAATTTTCTGACACATTTTCATTGGGAAGGCAGATTAAACATATTTGATCCAAAGCGATCCCTTTAGCATGGGAAAACACAGAAACCTACTAATTACTACACGTTTTATTTATCACCTTTGTCTTGAGCCCACTTCACCGTCGGACAGAGCGGGGCACAATGGCTCACGCCCGGCAGGCAACCCAGTTCCAAATTGAATGTAATTAAGTTTCAGCCGGTGCAAAACATTCCAACACGGGCGCCCGGCGAAGTTAATCTAGCCCACTCATTGGTTGAGAGTTCTGAATCCCCTACCACAGATAGCGGAGTGGGAGGAGCAACAGTTGGACGAGCCAGTGGATTTCAACAACTGCAAGATTGACCCAGCCCCTTTTCAGCTGGTGGAGCGGACGTCTCTGCATAAGGTGTGTCATCATCAGTTCACCTGTCAATCAACCCTTATCAATCTGCACAACCAACCTAGCTGTCATCTGTTATTTTTGGAGGAACTCTTTAGTTTATAATGCTTAAGTGTATCCACTGGATAAGTGTCTGCTAAATGACTCAAATCTAATACCAGGCAACAAGTAAATTGTTAATTGACGTCCCTTTAAATTGATGGGGTTGGTGACAGAAATGTGATGGCACGCAGCTCCACTAGACCAGAGCCTTCCATTACAAATAGAAGGCTCGGCACTAGACTGACATTTTTTGAATAGTCCATTTGTTCTCATTGACATTTTAATGGATGTCATCTATTGCTCTCTCTCTCGTTCTCTCTTTCTCTCCATACCCCCATATGAATGTAGCTACCATGTACACTGCCGTTCAAAAGTTTGGGGTCACTTAGAAATGTCCTTGTTTTTGAAAGAAAAGTAATTTTCTTTGTTCCAATGGCATGTTGTGTTAGCTAATCCAAGTTGATCATCTTAAAAGGCTAATTGATCATTAGAAAACCCTTTTGCAATTATGTTAGCACAGCTGAAAACTGTTGTTCTGATTAAGGAAGCAATAAATCTGTCCTTCTTTAGACTAGTTGAGTATCTGGAGCATCAGCATTTGTGGGTTCGATTACAGGCTCAAAATGGCCAGAAACAAATACCTTTCTTCTGAAACTCTTCAGTCTATTCTTGTTCTGAGAAATGAGGCTATTCCATGCGAGTAATTGCCAATAAACTGAAGATCTCGTACAACGCTGTGTACTACTCCTTTCACAGAACAGCGCAAACTGGCCCTAACCAGAATAGAAAGAGGAGTGGGAGGCCCCGGTGCACAACTGAGCAAGAGGACAAGTACATTAGAGTGTCTAGTTTGAGAAACAGACGCCTCACAAGTCCTCAACTGGCAGCTTCATTAAATAGTACCCGCAAAACACCAGTCTCAATGTCCATAGCGAAGAGGCAACTCCGGGATGCTGGCCTTCTAGGCAGAGTTCGTCTGTCCTGTGTCTGTGTTATTTTGCCCAGCTTAATCTTTTCTTTTTATTGGCCAGTCTGAGATATGGCCTTTTCTTTGCAACTCTGCCTAGAAGGCCAGCATCCCAGAGTCGCCTCCTCACTTCACTAAACTTGGATTAGCTAACACAATGTGCCTTTGGAACACAGGAGTGATGGTTGCTGACAATGGGCCTCTACGCCTATGCAGATATTCCATTAAAAAATCTGCCTTTTCTAGCTACAATAATCATTTACAACATTAACAATGTCTACACTGTATTTCTGATCAATTTGATGTTATTGTAATGAACAAAAAATGTGCTTTTCTTTCAAAAACATTACTAAGTGACCACAAACTTTTGAACGGCAGTGTAAATACAGCACTTAGATTTTATAGGCCATTTAATCTAAAGTTGGACCTTCTTTTCTCTTCCCTCTCTCCTTTGTTTTATCCCTCTATCTGGTCATGTTGTTCCTTCTAATCTGCTCTACCCTCTCTGTCTCGTGCTCTCTCTCCTTCTCCTTCTTCAGACTCACACCATATTCTCTTTGCTGGGGCTGGACCATGCCTATGTGACCAGTACTGGACGACTGGTGGGAGTCGTCTCCCTCAGGGAGGTGGGTGTTCCTGTGCACTAGAACTCTGATGTCATCATGCTATGGGTGATTGATGGCAGTTCATCTTAAAATCCCGACAAGCACATCACAGGAAACCTTCCTGTTTACTTTGGCTGTGATAGTGTTTGAATATTGTCATCACCTTAGATCAGTTCTAAGGACAATATTGCGCTTCATGAATCAGCAGTAACCTCAGGCTAATCAATTTGCTCATTACAGAAATTGCTGCAGATTAAGGTTGCCTTGGCAACAATCCTGTAAATTTGAAGATGTAATCAAAAGTGTAATATGAATCACATTGTTTACTCCAAAATGACTCCATAATGTTCCATCCTCTCTCTCCACTCTTCTTTCAATCCTCTCCCCCATCTTTTGTCATCCTTGCTCCTTATTTTATTCCTCAATCTCTACCTCTCCTCTCTCTGTCCAATATCTAGCTTCGTAAGGCCATAGAAGGCTCAGTGACCGTGACAGGAGTGAAAGTTCGCCCCCCACTGGCCAGTTTCCGTGACAGCGGCAACAACACCACCAACGTTTCGGAGGTGACAGAGCTACACAAGCTTTGGAACCGCCACAGAGGCCTCTCATTACCACGGGACCCCACCCCGCCTGACATAGAGGACCAATTGAATGATATGTATGAGGAGAGTCCTGTCCACTTCACACAGGACCAATCAGATTTGGAGTTTGAAACCAGCCCCGCTGACAATACGGACCTGCCATCGGAATTGGTTCTTCAGGAAAGCCTCTCACTAACAGAGGACCAAACAGAAGAGTTTATCTTAGAGTGCAGCCCTTCCCACACTGACGAATCAGAGCTAGCCTGTGATTTTGACCACCCCCACCTCCCTGAGACTTATCAATCGGAGCCGGCGAAGGAACATGGAACCCCGCCCGAGAACATACAGCAAATGGACCAATCAGAACTGCAGTGTGAGCGAAGTACCACTGAGGACCAATCGGAATGACAGAAGTGTTGAGGTTTCTACAACCTTACAGGTCATTTTCACCTCAATCTCCAAGCTGGATGTCTGTGTCCACGATGTATTGGTGTGTGGATGTGTTTAACTATTCTTGTGGAGACCAGAAGTCCTCACAACAATAGTAAACAAACGAAAATATGACCAACTGGGGACATTTTGTTAGTCCCCACAAGGTCAAGTGCTATTTCTACAGGGTTTAGGATTGTTAGAATTGCCCATGCAGACATCTGATATTGACACTACTTTCCCCCGAGAGAGGGTGAGAAGGAACAACATGACCAGACAAAGGGATAGAGCAGAGGAGAGAGAAAGGAGGGTCCCACTTTGGATTAAATGGCCTATAAAATATAAGTGCTGTATTTACATGGTAGCTACATTCATATCTGAGGAAAGGACTTTAAAGTGGGATGGAAAAGGGATATTTAAGACAAAATGATAAGTAACCACCTTAAGGCAGCTGAGAAAGGACCAATGCATTGACATTGGCTCAGTCATAAATTGCCACCACCACAGGGTTAAGAACATTTGTGAAGCACATTGTAATTAACATGCATTTAACTCAAAGTACATGTCTGGCGTTAAGGTCGTAGGACAGAAGTTAGAGAGTTTCTTGTAACAGTGTTTTGGTCACAGTACATTTTGTATCATTACGTTCCTAGCGATAGGTAATGATTTTTCAAACATCGTTCCTACTGTACAACATGTCTCTGGAATGATTTTAGTGTTAATGACAGGAAACTTTGGTTATGTGGAGAGACAACAGTGAAACATCGAAGTTAAGCACACACACACTCACATAGTAATACATATTTGTTCAACAACATACAAAATAATATTCCTAAAACAGCGCACACACACTGAAAAGGATTTATACAGTCTGCCTGGCCTCACAACCATTTTAGAAATATATACTACCAACTTAGAAGCACAGTCATAACTCTCCACGTCCGCAGATAAGCAATAAAAGCCTTGGTTGAAAGATTAAACTGTGTGTGTGACTGTTCTCCACTGTCATTCAAGACGCATGTTAAATCATTAATCACTTCAATAGTTTTGAGCCATAATACATTTTAATTCTATGTAAAACTATGCTATCACAACTGGTACATTTTCATCTTAAAGAATAATCAGTTAATAATTTGTCTTTTGTATGCAGATAGAATGTGAAGTAGTGCTCGCCATGTGAAATAAGCTAATTAACAGAACATCTAGTTAAGCAATAAGTCCGACGTTTCTCTCTTTATATTGCGTTGTACATATGAAAATAGATTGACGGAAATCTACGCACACTCTTGTGCATAGGAGAATATGCATTTGAGATTAACAGCCATTGTTATTTTTCAGAGAACATGACAATTTGTTTTTTGTACATCAGTGATGGATTAAATTAACAAAACTTTGAGATGTAACTCTGTTCTGTGTGTTGGGCAATTTCCCCTTGTCTCCTATCAGAGATGAGGGAAAAATGATGTGCAAATGAAAATCTTTTATTTTATTTTTTAAATCATGTTTATTTATCCAGGACAAATCCCATGACATGACTTCACAGCATGGTCTAACAATCCATAGAGAACCAATGAAATAAAACTTCACAGAAATGTACAAAACTTTTCTCAGTAATCCAGTTTCAACTCTCAAATACATAGTAACATCGGGAAAGTGCAGGGAGACGAGAGCTGAGACAAAGAGAAGGATGATAAGTAAAGGCCAGACATCACTAAGTTACATAGTGTCTACAGAATGTTCAAAATAGATGAGATTTTTTCCTCACCCATCTACACAGAATACACCATAATGAAATACAGAAATCGCTCCTCTATATAAGTATTCACACCCCTGAGTCAATACATGTTAGAATCACCTTTGGCTTTGATTACAGCTGTGAATCTTTCTGGGTACATTTCTAATAGCATTGTACAATATTTGCCACAATTATTTTTAATTCTTCAAGCTCTCAAGTTGGTTGTTGCTAGGGCAGCCATTTTTAAGTCTTGCCATGGATTTTCTCAGGAACATTCAATTCCAGGCTATATTTGGCATTATGTTTTAGGTTATTGTCCTGCTGAAAGGTGAATTTGTCTCCCAGTGTCTGTTGGAAATCAGACAACCAGGTTTTCCTCTAGGATTTTGCCTGTGCTTAGCTCTATTCCGTTTCTTTTTATCCTAAAAAAAACCTCCCTAGTCCTTGCTGATGACAAGCATACCCTTAACATGACGCAGCCACAACCATGCTTGAAAATACTCAGTAATGTGCATTTTTATTCAGGACATAAAATTAATTTGCCACATTTTTTGCAGTTTTACAAACAGGATGTTTTGGAATATTTGAGGATGGATCAACTATATTGTTGATCCATCCTCAGTTTTCTCCTATCACAACCATTAAACTAACTGTTTTAAAGTTACCATTGGCCTCATGGTAGAATCCCTGAGCGCTTTCCTTCCTCTCCGGCAACGGAGTTAAGGACACGTGTATCTTTGTATTGACTGGGTGTATTGTACACCATCCAAAGTGTAATTAAAAACTTCACCATGCTCAAAGGGATATTCAATGTCTGCTTTTTTATTTGTTACCCATCTACCAATAGCGGCCTTTCTTTGTGAGGCATTGGAACACCTCGTTGGTCTTTGTGGTTGAATCTGCTTTTGAAATTCACTGCTCGACTGAGGGACCTTACAATTCATTTTATGCGTGGGGTAAAGAGATGAGGTGGTCATTCAAAGCATGTTAAACACTATTATTGCACATAGAGTCCATGCAATTTGTGACTTTAGTAGTTTTTTACTCCAGATTTGTACTCCTTGCCATAACAAAGCAGTTGAATACTTGAGTCAAGACATTTCAGCTTCTCATTTTTTATTAATAAAAAAATATATACAGTGCCTTGCGAAAGTATTAGGCCCCCTTGAACTTTGCGACCTTTTGCCACATTTCAGGCTTCAAACATAAAGATATAAAACTGTATTTTTTTTTGTGAAGAATCAACAACAAGTGGGACACAATCATGAAGTGGAACGACATTTATTGGATATTTCTAACTTTTTTAACAAATCAAAAACTGAAAAATTGGGCGTGCAAAATTATTCAGCCCCTTTACTTTCAGTGCAGCAAACTCTCTCCAGAAGTTCAGTGAGGATCTCTGAATGATCCAATGTTGACCTAAATGACTAATGATGATAAATACAATCCACCTGTGTGTAATCAAGTCTCCGTATAAATGCACCTGCACTGTGATAGTCTCAGAGGTCTGTTAAAAGCGCAGAGAGCATCATGAAGAACAAGGAACACACCAGGCAGGTCCGAGATACTGTTGTGAAGAAGTTTAAAGCCGGATTTGGATACAAAAAGATTTCCCAAGCTTTAAACATCCCAAGGAGCACTGTGCAAGCGATAATATTGAAATGGAAGGAGTATCAGACCACTACAAATCTACCAAGACCTGGCCGTCCCTCTAAACTTTCAGCTCATACAAGGAGAAGACTGATCAGAGATGCAGCCAAGAGGCCCATGATCACTCTGGATGAACTGCAGAGATCTACAGCTGAGGTGGGAGACTCTGTCCATAGGACAACAATGAGTCGTGTATTGCACAAATCTGGCCTTTATGGAAGAGTGGTAAGAAGAAAGCCATTTCTTAAAGATATCCATAAAAAGTGTCGTTTAAAGTTTGCCACAAGCCACCTGGGAGACACACCAAACATGTGGAAGAAGGTGCTCTGGTCAGATGAAACCAAAATTGAACTTTTTGGCAACAATGCAAAACGTTATGTTTGGCGTAAAAGCAACACAGCTGAACACACCATCCCCACTGTCAAACATGGTGGTGGCAGCATCATGGTTTGGGCCTGCTTTTCTTCAGCAGGGACAGGGAAGATGGTTAAAATTGATGGGAAGATGGATGGAGCCAAATACAGGACCATTCTGGAAGAAAACCTGATGGAGTCTGCAAAAGACCTGAGACTGGGACGGAGATTTGTCTTCCAACAAGACAATGATCCAAAACATAAAGCAAAATCTACAATGGAATGGTTCAAAAATAAACATATCCAGGTGTTAGAATGGCCAAGTCAAAGTCCAGACCTGAATCCAATCGAGAATCTGTGGAAAGAACTGAAAACTGCTGTTCACAAATGCTCTCCATCCAACCTCACTGAGCTCGAGCTGTTTTGCAAGGAGGAATGGGAAAAAATGTCAGTCTCTCGATGTGCAAAACTGATAGAGACATACCCCAATCGACTTACAGCTGTAATCGCAGCAAAAGGTGGCGATACAAAGTATTAACTTAAGGGGGCTGAATAATTTTGCACGCCCAATTTTTCAGTTTTTGATTTGTTAAAAAAGTTTGAAATATCCAATAAATGTCGTTCCACTTCATGATTGTGTCCCACTTGTTGTTGATTCTTCACAAAAAAATACAGTTTTATATCTTTATGTTTGAAGCCTGAAATGTGGCAAAAGGTCGCAAAGTTCAAGGGGGCCGAATACTTTCGCAAGGCACTGTATATACAAATATAATTCCGCTTTGACATTATGGGGTAATGTGTGTAGGCCAGTGACACAAAATCTCTATTTAATCAATTTTAAATTCAGGCTGTAACAACACAATTTAGAATAAGTCAAGGGGTGTGAATAACTTCTGAAGGAAGTGTTTTTAAGAGTTGACAGACTATCCATAGAGGTGTACACCTACAAGATGAAACATCACATTTAAATGCTTTCCACCTTATCTTCTTAATGGAACGAAGCCACGCCTGACGAGCCTCTGTCGGAGAGCCACTCTTTACCCTCCTGAAACACACTCCTATCCTCTCCAAGAGACTCAGAGTGAGAGGTTGAATAGCAGGAGTCAAACCTCCGGCCTCCAGTCAGACTGGTAGACGATACAGACTTGCAGCAGTGCAGGCTGATCCTCACCATCCACTAGGGAATGGGCTAGCCCGGTCACCCCCTGGAGTAGGCGGGAGGCGGGTTGTTCTGAGATGTAGGCCTATCACACTGCAGGCTGATCCTCACCATCCACTAGGGAATGGGCTAGCCCGGTCACCCCCTGGAGTAGGCGGGTTGTTCTGAGAAGTGGGCCTATCACACTGCAGGCTGATCCTCACCATCCACTAGGGAATGGGCTAGCCCGGTCACCCCCTCGAGTAGGCGGGTTGTTCTGAGATGTAGGCCTATCACACTGCAGGCTGATCCTCACCATCCACTAGGGAATGGGCTAGCCCAGTCACTCCCTGGAGTAGGCGGGTTGTTCTGAGATGTGGGCCTATCACAGTGCAGGCTGTTTCTGCTAGAACTTCAAAGCTGTCTGTCTTGGCCTGGAATGGCACTCGGGGCTCGTGCTTGGACGTTGAAGTCTGAGGGAGAATCAAAGTGTCAGAACACCTGGAGATGGATGAGGCGAGAGAGATGGAGGGATGAGGGGAGGGTGAGTAACAGAGGGAAAGAAAGAAGAGAGATATTGGGGCATAGCACAGTCTAGGTGGCACTGATGACTGAAAACACAATGAGTATGACAAAGGTACGGAATATTGGGTGATGTGTACTGTATGCATGTGTTTACCTGAGCTGTGGGTAGAGAGTGTGTTTCTATTGTTCTGGAGGAACTCCTAGTCATTGTCTTTCTGGTCATCAGCCACAGAGGTCCAGGTTTTCAGCTTTGCCTCAGCGATAGCAAACTGCTCTGCCACTCCTGGAGAAGGACACACACACAAACCTTACAGGTGGTAATCAAACACACCAAGCACAGGAAAGAGTGACAGACAGTAGTCTCAGAGACAGTTAGGGAGTGAAAAAAAAAAAAAAAGGCCTCCATGTATCACCATGGGGACAGTGAAGTGACAGTTGGAGGAGAGTCTAATTGGCTACCATCTATTGGGCTCTCATAGGACAGGCCGTCATTGCCTAGGTGACAGCAGGAGGGGGAAGGGCACAGATCTGAGCTGTGACATGCAGAGGTTAGGGGAGCGGTGGGACAGGTGTAGGGAAGAGGGGGGGGGGGGGGGGGGGCACGACACACGTGCACACAAACACATGGTGGTGGTCCACCTTACATTTGACCCACAAATCATATGCTAATGATTCTAAAATCCACAGTGTATTAGCCCACTGTCAGCAGCATACCACTCTGCATCCCATTGCATATATACCAGCAGCATACCACCCTGCATCCCACTGCATATATACCAGCAGCATACCACCCTGAATCCCACTGCATATATACCAGCAGCATACCACTCTGCATCCCACTGCATATATACCAGCAGCATACCACCCTGCATCCCACTGCATATATACCAGCAGCATACCACCCTGCATCCCACTGCATATATATACCAGCAGCATACCACCCTGTATCCCACTGCATATACACCAGCAGCATACCACCCTGCATCCCACTACATATATACCAGCAGCATACCACTCTGCATCCCACTGCATATATACCAGCAGCATACCACTCTGCATCCCACTGCATATATACCAGCAGCATACCACTCTGCATCCCACTGCATATATACCAGCAGCATCCCACTGCATATATACCAGCAGCATACCACTCTGCATCCCACTGCATATATACCAGCAGCATACCACCCTGCATCCCACTGCATATATACCAGCAGCATACCACTCTGCATCCCACTGCATATATACCAGCAGTATACCACCCTGCATCCCACTGCATATATACCAGCAGCATACCACTCTGCATCCCGCTACATATATACCAGCAGCATACCACCCTGCATCCCACTACATATATACCAGCAGCATACCACCCTGCATCCCACTACATATATACCAGCAGCATACCACCCTGCATACCACTGCATATATACCAGCAGCATACCACCCTGCATCCCACTACATATATACCAGCAGCATACCACCCTGCATCCCACTGCATATATACCAGCAGCATACCACCCTGCATCCCACTACATATATACCAGCAGCATACCACCCTGCATACCACTGCATATACACCAGCAGCATACCACCCTGCATCCCACTGCATATATACCAGCAGCATACCACCCTGCATCCCACTGCATATATACCAGCAGCATACCACCCTGCATCCCACTACATATATACCAGCAGCATATCACCCTGCATCCCACTGCATATATACCAGCAGCATACCACCCTGCATCCCACTACATATATACCAGCAGCATACCACCCTGCATCCCACTACATATATACCAGCAGCATACCACCCTGCATCCCACTACATATATACCAGCAGCATACCACCCTGCATCCCACTACATATATACCAGCAGCATACCACCCTGCATCCCACTACATATATACCAGCAGCATACCACCCTGTATCCCACTGCATATATGCCAGCAGCATACCACCTTGCATCCCACTGCATATATACCAGCAGCATACCACCCTGCATCCTACTGAATATATAACCAGCAGCATACCACCCTGCATCCCACTGCATATATACCAGCAGCATACCACCCTGCATCCCACTGCATATATAACCAGCAGCATACCACCCTGCATCCCACTGCATATATATACCAGCAGCATACCACCTTGCATCCCACGGCTGGCTTTCCTCTGAAGCTAAGCAGGGTTGGTCCTAGTCGGTCCTTGGATGGGAGACCAGATGCTGCTGGAAGTGGTGTAGGTCTAAAAAATGATCCCAATGCACCAGGGCAGTGATTGGGGACATGTGTAGGGTGCTGTATTTCAGATGGACGTTAAACGGGTGTCCTGGCTCTCTGTCGTCACTAAAAGATCCCATGCCAGAGTAGAGGTGTTAACCCCGGTGTCCTGGCTAAATTCCCAATCTGACCCTCATACCATCATGGTCACCTAATCATCCCCAGCTTACAATTGGCTCATTCATCCCCCTTCCTCTCCCCTGTAACTATTCCCCAGGTCATTTCTGTAAATGAGAATGTGTGCTCAGGCAATTTACCATGTAAAATAAGGGTTAAATAAATACAAACAATTTAACTGCTGAGGACAGATTTCTGATGAGATCCTATTCTGAGCTATTGATGACTAAAAACAAATTGATGGCAGAATTAGTTGGACAATAGAATCACCAAGGTGTAAACATTACTCTTAAAATATAAAATAGATGAGAAAATGTATTAAAAGAGGACAACATTCAATTAGTATTAATTGGTCTGTATCTCTGCCACCGGCTCTACTTTACTAGCTGAGCTAGCGGAGGGACATGCACCTGCGGCGAAGCGAGCTTCCTGTAGAGAGTTGCAGAGTGTGCGGAGGGGGTCGGTGGGTTTGGGCCAACCCTTCCACTTGAGGTGGATGACCCTGCAGGGATGTTGGCTTGGTCACATGGTCCTTCATCGCCTGGGAAATGCCTGGAGAAAGAAAAGTAGGAGGCCTTGGTTAGAGAGATGGTCCGTGTGCGTCTTTCTGACCCTTACCATTTAAGGAGGATCTGGACAGAGCAGCAATCTCTTGGATGCTGACTGCCTTTCTTGACTTTGAGATCATTTCACAATCCTCAAAATTTAACCTGGAAAAAAAGCAGTCATGCTCAGTATGTCACTAACACTACAGCGCTTGAGTGTTTTCAATATTCGTGTGGTCTGCTATACGCCTCAAATGTTGCTCACAGCCCAGATAAAGATCATGAAATCGATGTGTGAATAGCGCGAGAAAAAACAGACAATCCTGCGTGTGTTTCAGCACCTGGACACTTGACAGCTCCCCAGAGCATGTGATGGTGCAGATCTAGCCCTTGATAATGACTCTCAGTTCCATTACACATAAGAGCCATGCAATTCCATTTCACATAAAAACCATGCCATTACACATAAAAGCCATGCAATTCCATTACGCATAAGAGCCAGAGCCATTACACATAAGAGCCATGCCATTACACATAAGAGCCATGCCATTACACATAAGAGCCATGCCATTACACATAAGAGCCAGAGCCATTACACATAAGAGCCATGCCATTACACATAAGAGCCATGCCATTACACATAAGAGCCAGAGCCATTACACATAAGAGCCAGAGCCATTACACATAAGAGCCAGAGCCATTACACATAAGAGCCATGCCATTACACATAAGAGCCAGAGCCATTACACATAAGAGCCATGCCATTACACATAAGAGCCAGAGCCATTACACATAAGAGCCAGAGCCATTACACATAAGAGCCAGAGCCATTACACATAAGAGCCAGAGCCATTACACATAAGAGCCAGAGCCATTACACATAAGAGCCATGCCATTACACATAAGAGCCAGAGCCATTACACATAAGAGCCAGAGCCATTACACAAAAGAGCCAGAGCCATTACACATAAGAGCCAGAGCCATTACACATAAGAGCCAGAGCCATTACACATAAGAGCCATGCCATTACACATAAGAGCCATTGGACGAAGGCATCTTCTGTTGGGGGGAGCTTTATTAAGAGCAGCAACGCTCGGTCTGAACATTAACAGGCATTGTAAGTGGTACAGTTCTGGAAGCATAAGGAACTTATCTCAGCTAGAAATCATGTTCAAAAAACAAAAAGTTAAATACGGCCATATTTTCTCCTCTAGTCGCCCCCCTTACCCTGCTGTCCCCTCCTCTCGTCATCGTCCCCCTCCCTTACCCTCCTCTCGCCGTCGACTCTCTCCCTCCCTTACCCAGTAGTCCAGACAGGAGATGACAAGGGCCTGGATTAGGACCCGAGCCGCTTCCTGTGTGATGTAGGGTGGTACTCTTAAGGATGTTGTACGAGCCTACAGGAGCGAGTCCCTGCTTTGACGTTTGCAGAGAATGACAAGGTGTTTTCCCATCCCCTTCCTAAAAACACAATTTAATACAAGTATAGAAATTCGATGAAATTGCAACACATACAGCTGCATGTCTATCGAATTGATGAAAGGCTTGTTTATTGGTAGGCCTATTTGGTCATCATTTTCTCACATTTCATGAAGCTATACACGGTGTAGCAATGCTGCTATTTTTTGACTGCTGGCTGGCGGTAATAATTTAATTACTTGTTCAGTAATTACAGTTGGAAATTCAACATTGCAGATTGTCAAGTACTTTTTCCCAATACAACAGCATACTAATCTGCTTTTGTTGTTGTTGAATACAGGCCTACAACTACTCTATATAGGTTATCTGAACCTACATCACGACTCGTCTTTGCGCTCTCTCCCAGCTTGGATAGAAAGTTGTGCGCAAAACCAAATAATATAGCCAGTCCACCCTCAAAACACTAGGGATTGTTTCATTATGCAGTATACTGTCTATAGCTATATACAGTATTTAGCTTCTATTTATAAACAAAAATAGCCTAACAATGAGGGAAAAGGCCTTGAGGATAAATTCAAACACTAAATTCAGTAATTTATTGTTGAACTCAGCGGGTTTTTTCTGGCTAACAGCCTACACAAATGGGCTGCAATATTGAGGTAAATTCAATTAAATCCAACTTGAGACTCCCCTGGGTGCTGAAGTCCTCCTTTTTTGTGTGCAAATGTTTTCACCACGGCCTGTAGGTCCAGGTTACACCTCGACTGTTTTCTATACTGAGTATTGACAGCCCAGACTTTCCTGAGACATTGTGAATTAGGTCTATTGCGCTGCACACTATTTAAATGAAGTATTGATTGATTCATGCCAAGATATACCAAAGATAAGGGACTGTTGATATTGCAACCACACAACGCAAACGCCTGTTCACCAGATTGAACGAAATTGCAAACAGCTTTATTTTTTCAAGCCCTCAAGAACTGTTGTCTGCTAAAGATGCTAATCTGTTTGCGTCTGCCAATTTTATTGTCTGTCCAGTATCTAGACGACCTTTCCCCAGAGCTTCCTGTGCAGTTCATCTCTTTCCGTAACATAAAAGACAATAAGAAGCTCAATTAAAGATGTTGCAGAATTTTGCTGCTGTATTTGAAGCCCTCCTCCCTTCTGACTAGTTCCCTTGACGTTGCTACGGTAATTAAGATGCTTTTACCTCTGTAAGTATCGCTTCTGCAGAGAGATTGTTTTCTAAACTTAAACTCATAAAGAACTATATGAAGCATGAGGCTCTCGTTCTGAAATGGCTTTTGAACACCTGAGTAAAGCTCCACTCATTGCACTGGTGCCGTCGTAGCCTTGACCACGGCATTTCTTCACTGATATTCCCTTATACTTTCCATCAGTATCTTCTCTCTTTTTCAGTCACATTCCTGAATCACAAGAAACAAAAACTTTGTTTCATAGTACTTACGGAAATTAAAAAGGGTTATGAATGACTTGGAGGTTTGCTGTCAAAATGACTTATTCAACAACAACAAAAATAGACAATGACAGGCGCATGGGCCACCAGAGATCGTGGACCCCACCGCCCTGTGGGGGTGTCTGCTAACCAGTGGGGCTTTTCTCTTTGAGATTGCGGGGGCTGTTTTATCTGCCAGAGAAAGGGATATAGGCTAAGCAAGCATGCAGTCTCTTGGATAGGAGTATTTTACTGTAAGGCCATGTCAGATACTCGTCTGCTCACCGGTGATGTGACATGGCTGAGACCGACAACAGCCATCATAATGTGATGGGGTTAGTAATGTTCTCTAGTTGCACCGTGATTGGCTCAGTGTTCTGTCACTCATGCATCCAAGGCAGCTCAAGGTCATTGGCCACAGATAAAATGACATCAAATCACGTTATATCCATCTACCTTAGCTTTGATTGGACTGATCATGTTATCATACTTTAAAAATCTTAGCTAGCAAGCTAGACAAGCCGTCATCAAGTCAGCAATCTACTGGAAAATCCTTTTCAATCCTTGTAGGAGAATTGCAGCGATGAGACAAGATTGTAACTACCAATTGGATATCACGAAAAAGGGCGTAATACCATGGGCTAGAAAAGTTTGAATACATTGGCCATGCTGTCAATCCAGCATGACTTCTGCCTTGTTCAAAACAACTGGAAACTCAGAAATCGAAGGCTTCAGTGAATTCAAGACAATTGGGAACTCGGATAACATTGGCTCCGATTTGGAAAATAATTTAACGGTCATCCAACTCGGAATTCCAAGTTGGGATTTTGGGCCTCTTTCTAGAGCGCCACCTTCCTGTTCAAATGAGCACAGCACAACAAGGTGAGTACAAAAAAATATTGTATGCTGCAGCATAAAAGTAATATGCCAGGGAGATAGTCCATTCGGGAAGCATTCAGAACCCTTGACTTTTTTCCCACATTCTGTTACGTTACAGCCTTAAATTGATTAAATCACCCCCCCCCCCCCCCGGATCAATCTACATACAATACCCTAATGACAAAGAGAACAGATTTTGAAATTTTGCAAAATGTATTAAAAATATAAAAACAGAAATTCCTTATTTACCTAAGTATTCAGACCCTTTGCTGGGAGACTCCAAATTGAGCTCAAGTGCATCCTGTTTCCATTGATCATCCTTGAGATGTTTCTACAACTTGATTGGAGTCCACCTGAAGTAAATTCAATTGATTGGACATGATTTTGAAAGGCACACACAGGCCCATATAAAAGGTCCCACAGTTGACAGTGCATGTCAGAGCAAAAACCAAACCACGAGGTTGAAGTAATTGTCTGTAGAGTTCCGAAACAGGACTGTGTCGAGGCACAGAAAAGTACCAAAACATTTCTTCAGCATTGAAGGTCCCCAAGAACACAGCGGCCTCCATCATTCTTTAATGGAAGAAGTTTGGAACCACCAAGACTCTTCCAAAAGTGCTGCCCGCCCAGCAAAACTGAGCAATCGAGGGAGAAGGGCCTTGGTCAGGGAAGTGACCAAGAACCCAATGGTCACTGACAGAGCTCCTCTGTGGAGATGGGAGAACCTTCCAGAAGGACAAACATCTCTGCAGCACTCCACTAAATCAGGTCTTTATTGTAGAGACGCCAGACAGAAGCCATTCATCAGTAAAAGGCACAACAGCCCTCTTGGAGTTTGCCAACAGGCATCTAAAAGAACATACTCTCAGACCATAAGAAACAAGATTCTCTGGTCTGATGAAACCAAGATTGAATTATTTGGCCTGAATGCCAAGTGTCACGTCTGTAGGAAACCTGGCATCATCCCTAAGGTGAAGCATTGTGGTAGCAGCATCATGCTGTGGGGATGCTTTTTAGCAGCACGGACTGGGAGACTAGTCAGAATTGAGGGAAAGATGAACGGAGAAAAGTACAGAGAGATCCTTGATGAAAACCTGCTCCAGAGCACTCAGGACCTCAGACTGGGGCGAAGGTTCACCTTCCAACAGGACAACAACCCTAAAATACACAGCCAAGACAATGCAGGAGTGGCTTCGGAACAAGACTCAAAGTCCTTGAGTGGCCCTGCCAGAGCCCGAAATTGAACCCGATCGAACATCTCTGGAGAGACCTGAAAATAGCTGTGCAGACACTCCCCATCCAACATGACCGAGCGTCTCTGCACAGCTATTTTCATGTCTCTCCAGAGATGTTCGATCGGAGAGATGCTCCCCATCCAACCTGACAGAGTTTGAGATGATCTGCAGAGAAGAATGTGCGAAACTCTCCAAATACAGGTGTGCCAAGCTTGTAGCATCATACCCAAGAAGACTTGAAGCTGTAATCATTGCCAAAGGTGATTCAACAAAGATCTGAGTAAAGAATCTGAATACTCATGTAAATCAGATATCTTTTAATTTTTACACTTGCAACAATTTATAAAACCTGCTTTTGAGTCACCATTATGGGGTATTGTGTGTAGATTGAGGGAAAAAATAATAATTTAATCCATTTTACAATAAGGATGTCATGTAATAAAATGTGGACAAATTCAAGGGGTCTGAATTCTTTCCGAATGCACTGTATAGTCGTGGCCAAAAGTTGAGAATGACACAAAATTACATTTTCACAAAGTCTGCTGCCTCAGTTTGTATGATGGCAATTTGCATATACTCCAGAATGTTATGAAGAGTGATCAGATGAATTGAAATTAATTGCAAAGTCCCTCATTGCCAAGCAAATTAACTGAAGCCCCCCAAAAAATTTCCACTGCATTTCAGCCCTGCCACAAAAGGACCAGCTGACATCATATCAGTGATTCTCTCGTTAACACAGGTGAGTGTTGACGAGGACAAGGCTGGAGATCTGTCATGCTGATTGAGTTTGAATAACAGACTAGAAGCTTCAAAAAGGAGGGTGGTGCTTGGAATCATTGTTCTTCCTCTGTCAACCATGGTTACCTGCAAGGAAACACGTGCCGTCATCATTGCTTTGCACAGAAAGGGCTTCACAGACAAGGATATTGCTGCCAGTAAGATTGCACTTAAATCAACCATTTATCGGATCATCAAGAACTTCAAGGAAAGCGGTTCAATTGTTGTGAAGGCGGCTTCAGGGCGCCCAAGAAAGTCCAGCAAGCGCCAGGACCGTCTCCTAAAGTTGATTCAGCTGCGGGATCGGGGCAACACCAGTACAGAGCTTGCTCAGGAATGGCAGCAGGCAGGTGAGAGTGCATCTACATGCACAGTGATGCGAAGACTTTTGGAGGATGGCCTGGTGTCAAGAAGGGCAGCAAAGAAGCAACTTCTCTCCAGGAAAAACATCAGGGACAGACTGATATTCTGCAAAAGGTACAGGGATTGGACTGTTGAGGACTGGAGTAAAGTCATTTTCTCTGATGAATCCCCTTTCCGATTGTTTGGGGCATCCTGAAAAAAGCTTGTCCGGAAAAGACAAGGTGAGCGCTACCATCAGTCCTGTGTCTTGCCAACAGTAAACCATTCTGAGACCATTCATGTGTGGGGTTGCTTCTCAGCCAAGGGAGTGGGCTCACTCACAATTTTGCCTAAGAACACAGCCGTGAACAAATAATGGTACCATCCTCTGAGAGCAACTTCTCCCAACCATCCAGGAACAGTTTTGTGAAGAACAATGCCTTTTCCAGCATGATGGAGCATCTTAAGGCAAAAGCATAAGGCAAAGTGATAAGTAAGTGGCTCGGGGAACAAAACATCGATATTTTGGGTCCATGGCCAGGAAACTCCCCAGACCTTAATCCCAATGAGAACTTGTGGTCAATCCCTCAAGAGGCGGGTGGACAAACAAATTCTGACAAACTTCAAGCATTGATTATGCAAGAATGGGCTGCCATCAGTCAGGATGTGGCCCGGAAGTTAATGGACAGCATGCCAGGGTGGATTGCAGAGGTCTTGAAAAAGAAGGGGCAACACTGCAAATATTGCCTCTTTGCATCAACTTCATGGAATTGTCAATAAAAGCCTTTGACACTTAGGAAATGCTTGTAATTATACTTCAGTATTCTATAATAACATAATTTGATCCCTTGTCACCTTCTAAAATGTAGCCTATAGTTCTGACTTGGCGATGCACATTTAGCCTATAGCCTGTTTTAGAGAAATGTAATCATAGAATATTGCAAGAGCTTTCATTGTATGGTTATATTTCTCCTTTATTTATCCAATGGTTCTAAGTTGGTGTGCAGGGAGAACACCGTAAGAACGGCCCATGTTCTTTATTCTGTAGCTGTACATTTCAGAAGTGCAGAACAGATAGTTATTGACTATGCCTGTCCTAGCTCGCTCATTAATGTCTTAATCTAAATTACGGATAGCCTCTTATCCGCTCGTCGTCACTTTATGCCATAGTTTGTACCTCTCAATTGTCATTAGAAACCACATTTGTTTAAGCAAGTCAGCCAAATCAGCTATGTTTAAATAAATAAATAAAAGGCAGTAAATGAGACTGAATTAATTGTTTCGCTGCCAGACAAGGCTCCGCTGATAGCCAGGTGTAGCAGTGATGGAACAGCTTTATGTAGGCCCTAACAGTTTTTTGGCACCGTTTGTCACCGTTATAGTGCAATTAATGTATTGTTTTTGCTGGCTTGCATTAAAAAACTTTTTTTACCCAACCAAGATTTACCTGCTAAAATCAGCCACTGCTTGCAAACCAAATGGAGGTGGTGGCATCGTCGAGTATCGCACATGATCACAATGCGCTGGTCTCAAATCCCATCAACAGATGCTACCATGGTGCCCCGTGCGGTTTAGTTCCCCCGATACTAAAACACGGTCTTGTAGTTCAAAAAGTCCAGCTTTCACACTTCAAACATATGCGCTCTGTCAAAATGGTTCCCTCTGATGTTGGCAGGCATCATTAACGCAAGACATTGTCTTAACCAATTCTGTTCCCCCCATTGATCCCATCTCGTGAATTGTTTGTTGTTGCTATTACTTGTGGTACGTCTGTCAATGTAGGCTACCTAGTCCACATATACAGTCCTTTAGAAAGTATTCAGACCCCTTGAATTTTTCCACATTGTGTTATGTTACAGCCTTTTTCTAAAATGGATTTAATAAGTTTTCCCCCCTCAATACTTACCGAATGCTCTGTAATTGGAGACTAAATTAGGCTACCATTCTTTTTATTTAACTAGCCAAGTCAGTCAAGAACAAATTCTTATTTACAATGACCGCCTACCCCTTGCCAAACCCGGACGATGCTGGGCCAATTGTGCGCCGCCCTATGGGACTCCCAATAACGGCCGGTTGCGATACATCCTGGAATCAAACTAGGGTCTGTAGTGACGCCTCTAGCAATGAGATGCAATGCCTTAGACTGTTGCACCACTCGGGACCCATCCTAACCACCTGCAAACCTGTAAACCCGACGGTTGATTGACCTAAATTTCCCAAGTCCCAACATGTGCACCACCTGATGCACCGTCATCCCTGTTAATCCCACAGGGAATGAGAAAGCTACCCATGTTCTGTCAATAATGGAGTGCTTGAGCCTTTGATAAACCCCTGATGTGGCTCTCTGATAGACATTTCAACCCTATACAAAAATGCTACACCTAGTGGGCATGTACAATCCTTCTGGCAGGCTAAACTAGAGAAGAAAAATAAGTATACTAGTGACCATACAAACACTATTTCTACTACAAACTCCACTCAGGTATTTTATTTGCAATGCTCTGTTTCCTCATCTTTTCCAGTTTCCGATGCAAAAAGAAGCAGTTATTCCTTAAATAATAAAATAGGGGAAAAAATATTTACAAAATTCCAATAAAACTAATGAATGGAACCTAAAGCACCCCTTTCTGCATCTCGTCAACCTGCCATTTCTGTTGGAAAAAGATACATGGCATTTTAAAGTTTACAGTACATCAGCAATTTATTTGTATTATTTCTGAAAAATAAAACAGAAAAAAAGTGTAATATATATATATATATGTACAGAACGCTCCTGAAATGTGATTCTACTCAGAGTAGAAAAGGCTTTCGGATCAATTCTGTTTTTCATCAAGTTGATTTCTGTAGGTTTCAAGTTTTAAATGGTGACCTTGTCATTAAGTTTCCTCTAGTTAGGTGTTTCTTTACCGATATGACAGGGGTCTCGAGAGAGAAAGCACCCAACAGTTCATCATGTAAGTACAAGAAAGGTAAAAGATGAAGAATCTCAGTCAGGATTGACTACTGAGGGTGGAAGTGAAAGGATGGGTTTAAGGAAGCATACAGAAGACCCTCCCCCCCTCTCCCTCCCCTCAGTAGCCATGGTCAGAAGCTAATGGTCATAGGTCACAATCAGTCCTCCATTGTGTTTCTGCCCTCACACAGGTCCTAGTACAGCGGTAAACTGGAAGTGGGGAAAAAGGTACAGACAAACTTCTCTCAGAACTCCAATCAGCGGCTCCATACAGTCAGCCACATAAATTTGATGTCAGCTGATCAGCCAACATACCATGTCTGCTGCTTCTCCTTTCCACATTAATCACCAATAGAAACACTTAAACCATGCTGCACGCTCCATAAACAAGATAGTGTTGGATCGGACATCACACGGGCGCAGCATGATACCCCACTCCTGGGGAAAAGCATGCTACATGACACCTCTACCATTGTCTCTATGCGTTTTGCGTGTCATATAGTATGTTGCATAATAGAATTGTGTCTAGAACCATAAAGAGAGCAGCGTGGTGGCTTAAGTTTTTCAAGAACATAAAGTTAAAAGGGTTTTATACGCAATGACCGTAGTAGTTTTCCCACGCGTTTACACAAGCAAAATCCGGCAGAATAATTTTTCAGGTTTATTTCATTTTCGGCGGACACTCGCCATCACAAAACTGGGAAAGGAGAGAGAATGACGAAGTGAGAGTGAGAGAAAGAGAGAGAAAGTGATTGTATGTCCCACTCTCAATAGCCTCGTTGAGGATTGGTATCAGTCCGCAACATTAAAGAGCCAGAGTCCAAATCCCTCCTTGGCCCCCCCTTGCAATACCCCTCCCTGGCCATAGAGGGGTTGTTTTAGAGTGAGGCCCGTTTAGTCTTTGTCGGACTCTTCTTCGGCATCACGGAGCCAGGTGAAGAAGGCGGTGACCGACTTGAGGGCCACACCCTTTCCAGTCTGCTCGGCTGGGTCTTTGCTGGACTCCCACCTGTAAAAGGCCTCCTCTTTGATCACGTCCTCGTCGTAAAGCGTGTCAAAGAACATCCGCAGCAGATCTGGTGAAGGGAGGGTGACAGGAAGAGATGATGGTTAAGCTTCATAATCATGACTCATGAACATTGATAGAGAATAGCCACAACACATTAGCTAGGCAGAGAAAAGCAAATCAATATATACTCCCTCCATCCCATTTCTTACTCACACAAACCACCAAAGCTCATTTTAAACAAAAATAAAGTATCTCTCTCTCTCTATATATATATATATATATAATATATATATATATAAGACTAGACAGTTGGCTGGAATGTGAAAGACAAACTCTACGCAAAATGTGAAGAAACTGCGATGTGGATATTCACTATAAAAAAACAACATTAGAATGGAGGTTCTGAGCCTCCCGAGTGGCGCTCTAAGGAACTACATCGCAGTGCTTGAGGTGTCACTATAGACCCGGGTTAAATCCCAGGCTGTGTTGCAGCCTGCCGCGACGGGGAGACCAATGAGGCAGCGCACAATTGGCCCACCGTCGTCCGGGTTAGGGGAGGGTTTGGCCGGCCGGGATGTCCTACGAGCTCTAGCGACTGCTTGTGGCGGACTGGGCTCATGCACGCTGACTTCGGTCGCCAGCTGTACGGTGATTCCTCCGACACATTGGTGTGGCTGGCCTCCAGGGTTAAGCGAGCAGTGTGTCAAGAAGCAGTGCGACTTTGGAGGGTCATATTTCGGAGGACACACAGCTCTCGACATTCGCCTCTCCCAAGTCCGTTGGGGAGTTGCAACGATGAGACAAGACTAACTAACAATTGGATTTCACAAAATTGGGAAGAAAAAAGGGTAAAAGTACAAAAAACATACAAATGTAGGTTCTGTATCTGAGCTGGTGATTGGCTGGGTCAGAAGAGACTACAGCCAATGAATAGGCAAAGATGTTTACTTTACGAGCACGCTAGCACACCAGGACAATGAGGTTGTAAAGGCGTGACTCTAGCCTCGCTATCCACAATCATACAGAAACCTCACAGAACTGAGGTGAGAGACACTGCGATGCTATACTGTACTCACTGGCCGGTTGCTCCATGTGCACCATGAGGGCCTGGAGGGCATAGAGGGCCTGCAGTTCCTTCTTCTCGTCACTCAGGTACCGCTGCAGCAGCTTTGCCCTCTGGGTAATCTGCTCCACGTCCACCTTGTATGGGTTCTCACCTGGACGGAGGGAAGCAAGGAGAGATGGAGAGTGAGTGCCTAGAGAAACTAAGATTCAGAGTGCTTGGTCACAGTTACAGGGTTGCCGGTGTTATTGCAGGGTACAGTGAAAGTCGAAGGTTACGAGCACTAACATGCAGGACTAAGTGACATACAAAGGGAGAAAGGATGGATGTGTTTTTCCTCCTTAGTCTCCAACCAGTTAACCATTTTCTTAGGGATATTAACCCAAAGTTAGACTGGCACAAACTACCAACACTCATTCTACACCCAACTTGATGCCCTAATTGCCAATCAGACATTGAGGATAGAACCAGAAAATGGAAACGTTCTGCCACTGAAGACAAAGCACTGGACTTTATGTCCCTCCATAACACAGAGGACAGGAAGACAGCGTGCATGCCAAGAAAGGAGGTTGGCGTTGTTAAGCTATGCAAACAGAAGGGCCCGAGATATGGGCTCGGAATGCATACTCACATATAACTGCTGACTGGCAAATGGATGTCATCAGAGAGCGCACAAACTGGTTGGCGGACGTCTGCTGTTCGTCCAGGTTGGCCTGTAGGTGAGATGATAAACAGTTACCACACAGAGACTGGTTTCCCAAGAGTAAAATGGTGGTGCCTAGAATGCAAATCAAACTCATTCAATTTACCTGTTGATACTCAGACAGTTGCATAAGCGCACACACACACACCAGGACCCCCCCCCCCCCCCCCACCACGGACACACACACAAACCCCCCACCACGGACGGACGGACACACACACACCCCACCACGGACACACACAAACCCCCCACCACACCAGGACACACACAGGAGAAGACAGACCTGGACCCAGTCTCTGATGCGCTGGTTGTTAGCCTTGTCCTGGATCAGCCTGTCAAGCTGTTTGCTAAGCTCCTCCCCACTCATGGTTGTCTTCTGATTGGTCCCGTCTGACTTCTCCCCCAGGGTAAACTCAATTTTCTGGAAAGAGAACACACCATAGGATGACATTAAGAACACACACACTCATAGAACGAGACAGTAAACCCATCAACCCATCAATGTTTCCTCTCATTTATAAAGGACAGTCATATTTTCAGTCGTCCATCCTTAAAATGGCACAGTCAGATTGCGTGGCCCCAACTAAACATTTCATTAGCAAATACTTACAACAGATCAGCAATAAACCCCATTGTCCCCCACTGACCTGTTCAGTCACAAACTTGTTGACATCCTCGTCCTCTGGCAGGAAGTCTCTCCAGTTGAGCCCCGCCTCCATCCACATACCGCCCACCTTCTTATGGGTCTAACACAGAAACAATATTTATATACACACACAGCATATAAAACATAAGGAACACCTGCTCTTTCCATGACAGACTGACCAGGTGAAAGCTATGATCCCTTATTGATGTCACTTGTTAAATCCACTTCAAATCAGTGTAGATGAAGGGGAGGAGACAAGTTAAAGAAGGGTTTTAAAGCCTTGAGACAATGAAGACATGGATTGTGTATAGGTTCCATTCAGAGGGTGAATGGGCCAGACACAAAATGTCAGTGCCTTTGAACGGTTTGGTAGAAGACACATAGGTTAGACTGTCAAGAAGAGCAACGCTTCTGGATTTTTCATGCTCAACAGTTTCCCGTGTATCAAGAATGGCCCACCACACAAAGGATATCCAGCCAACTTGACAACTGTGGGAAGCATTGGCGTCAACACGGTTCAGCATCCCTGTGGAACACTATCTATACCGTGTAGAGTCCATGCCCTGACGAACTGAGGCTGTTCTGGGGCAAGGGGGGGGGGGGGGGGGGGGGGTTCCTAATGTTTTGTACATTCAGTGCCTACAGAAAATATTCATATCCCTTGACTTATTTCACATTTTGTTGTGTTAGCCTGAATTCAAAATGGATTAAACAGATGTTTCTCACCCATCTACCATATTGCCAAAGTGAAAACATGTTTTTAGAAATTCTAGCAAACAACAAATGGATTGAAAATGAAATTGAAATCTCATTTACATAAGTATTCATACCCTTGAGTCAATACGTTAGTCACCTTTGGCAGCAATTACAGTTGTGAGTCTCAAAGAGCTTTGCACATCTGGATTGTACAATATTTGCCCATTATTCCTTTCAAAATTCTGCTCTGTCATAACTGGTTGTGGCTCATTGCTAGATTTTCAAGCAGATTTGAGTAAAAACTGTAGCTTGGCCACTCAAACCACTGTCTTCTTGGTAAGCAACTCCAGTGTATATTTGGCCTTGTGTTTTAGGTTATTGTCCTGCTGAAAGGTCAATTCATCTCGCCTTTTAACTTTGTAGCGACTGTGTATTGATACACTATCTAAAGTGTAAAATTAATAACTGCACCATGCTCTAAGGGTTATTAGCTTCTTCTTCTTTTACCCATCTATCAATAGGTGCCCTTCTATGCGAGGATTTTTTTACTCCTGAACTTAGACTTGCCATAACAAAAGGGGTTGAATACTTATTGACTCACAACATTTCAGCTTAAAATGTTTTATTAATATATATACATATTTTTAAATAATTCCATGTTGACATTATGGGGTAGCATGGCCAGTGACAAAAATCTCAATGTAGTCCATGTTTTATTCAGGCTGTAACGCCAAAATGTGGAACAAGTCAAGGGGTGTGAATACTTTCTGAAGGCGCTGTGTGTGTGTGGTCAACACATACAGACATCTTCAAATGTGCACAATGCACCACTCATGGACATGGTTACACACATTTCAAAACACATACAAAGTTGTATATCCATCTGGTACAGGGTTCTTCAACCCTACCGTCCTGTAGGTTCACTACAACCAATCTAGCGCACCTGATTCTAATAATTAGCTGGTTGATAAGCTGAATCAGGTTAGTTACAACTGGGGTTGGATTGAACACCTACAGGAGGGTAGCTCTCCAGGAACAGTGTTTGAGCGCCCTGATCTAGTATAATACACATGGCGTTCATACAGACACTCACCATTTCTTTACAGAGTAAGTTGAGGATGTGCACCAGCAGCACACCGGCCTTACGCAGGGGAATCAGGGGCTTGGAGACCTCTCTGTAGACACACATACAGCAGCAAGGTTATTGGGCACACTCTTCAAGTAGAACTGACAGCGTTTTAACTACTTTGCAGATATGAAACAAACAGACAATCATAATCAGTCAAAAATATAAAAATTCCCAATGTATGCTACAAAACCAACTTCATAAGAGGTTTTAAAAATAGGTTCTATTTGACTCAAAATGTCTAATTACAAATTCACCAATAAATATCTTGGAACTCCAACAAATATTGATATCAGGTTGTAAATCCCATCTGTCCTGGTACATCGCTAACTTCCTTTAGCCAATCAGGATGCTCTGTTTCAGGTTCAATTACTCAATATTTTGGACAAAAAGGGACGAATGTAACCAGGGCTGGGTATGTCTATACAATCAAACTAGCATAGGCAGGCAATGATCACAAGTCAGTTATAACATGGGCAATAGGCTAGCTTATCTATTTATGTAGCCATTTATTTTGCAAGCTAAAAACACAGAGCCCAACGTTAGCTAGCTAGCTGTTGGGAGGGTTTTATTGGACGAGTGGGTTCGTGGCTGCCTTTTCCCCCCATAATGTTTTTCCAAGGCTACAGCTAGAGATGTAGGTGTCGTGTGGTAAGCTGGCAAGAAATGTGAATTAATTTATCTGGCTATACTGAACTTGAACTTTTGTACAAACTACGGCAATTACATCTGTATTTTTAAATGTATTTTTACTTTGGCTATTTTAAATGAAATGTCAAAATAAAACGTAAATAGCGTCCGACCTCTATCACCGCACAATCTACAGTAATTACATGTCTATTTAACTTTGGCCTTTTTCTATGACATTTCTTTCATATGTAAAAAAATAAATGTTGCCTGAGATTGTATTGATGAGGTCCCTGAAACAGTAACAGTTGGTTTAATTCATGCAAGTGATATGGGGTGGAAGCTATTGAAGTTTTTAACAAGTATTTTTTATACATTAAGAAAATACATTCTTTGAAAACAGTCAAAGTAAAAAAAAATGCAATTGCCATAGATTGGACAGGTGAGGTCCCTGAACTACTCATGGAAGCAATTGAAGTTCTCTGTAAAGTGAAATAAAATGTCAAAAAATTAATTGCTGTGGATTCTAGAGCAGAGGTCTCTGAACAAAGTCATACTTATTTGAGAGCTATATGTCATGTAGGCGTTGCAGTTTTAAGACGGTCCCTTAACCCTCTGAGCGGGGGAGAGCAACGTTTTACGAATCTACTGTTCCCTCGGTAGCGTTTAGCTCATCTCGCTCTGGCTAAGAGTTGTTGCACAGGTAACTGAGGGAGAGCGCCTACCTTTTCATGGTTGTTTGATCAATATGACTGTTAAGTTCTCAAATATAAGAGGACTCCCAAGTGGTATTGACATATTTGCAGAAATCCATTCAGGTGTATTTTGGCAAATGTGTTCCATTGATCTAAAGTTGGCTGTTGCTACTGCCTGTAAACACACAGTCCAGTTCAAAGTGAATGATGACGTGCCCGTGTAAGTAGCTTCATTTGTCGCTAGAATCTTTTACCAATAGAAGTCGCTGGAGGGGTCTGAAAACTTGCTAAATATTGTAGGCAACACTTGCCGTGTGTCAAATGGCTTATTAGCATATAAGCCTACAGTAGCTCTGATTGGCTATGGCGCACTGGTCTGTGTGGACTCCGGTCCTGGACAAGACAGATGTTTTTATTAGGATGTATTTACTGCAGTATCTATTCATTGTCCAAACACAGGTCAGCTATCTCATTCTATATTGCTATAGAATTTTCACAAATTCCTATCTATACGTCATTCCCAAACATTCTATGAAAAGTGAAAATTACCATCTCTTGTCAGATAACTATTCATCAATAAGTGAAGCATCAGTCAAAGCCTTCTGGCATCAACACTTACATGACAGTGACCTCCAGAGTTTGGGCCTACGCAGCCTATAAAGTCTGGACCTACGCAGCCTATAAAGTCTGGGCCTCACCTGAAGAGCTGTCCCATGGGGATGCCTCCCTCGTGGAGCATGGGGTTGATGAGCTCAGACAGGTATTGCCAGATGTGGGGGATGTCTATGGCCATGTCCTCAGCCACCTCCAGGATCTCTTGGAGCCTATGATGAAAACACACAACCAGGTGAAAACCTTACTCATAGCATACACACACGCACTAACATTGACCCTTCTAAATTATTTTCTCTAACAAGCACACAGTACTTTTGTGGCACTGCTCTGTCGACACCCAAGAGATGTGGGAGTTTATCAAAATTGGGTTTGTTTTCAAAATTCTTTGTGGGTCTGTGTAATCTGAGGGAAATATGTCTCTCTAATATGGTCATACATATGGCAGGAGGTTAGGAAGTGCAGCTCAGCTTCCACCTAATTTTGTGGGCAGTGTGAACATAGCCTGTCTTCTCTTGAGAGCCATGTCTGCCTACTACGGCCTTTCTCAATAGCAAGGCTATGCTCACTGAGTCTATACATAGTCAAAGATTTCCATACATTTTGGGTCAGTCACAGTGGTCAGGTATTCTGACACTGTGTACTCTGTTTAGGGCCATATAGCATTCTAGTTTGCTCTGATTTTTTGTTAATTCATTCTAATGTGTCAAGTAATTATCTTTTTGTTTTCTCATGATTTGTTTGGATCTAATTGTGTTGTGGTCCTGGGGCTCTGTGGGGTGTGTTTGTGAACAGAGCCCAAAATATGCAGACGGAGTCCAAGACACAGAAGGCTGTGTTGTATAAAACACCTGTCTCCGGATTACATCTTCAAACTAAGGGCAACCATGGCATCTGTGACAGAGAGGGAGAAGCATCCATCCATGTATAACAGGTAAGAGAGTCTAGCTGGCTACATTTTCAGATATTATGCGTTTAAAATGGTCAGGAAGTGGTTTTCTTTTTAAATTTCTCCCTCCCTCCCACCCAGCCCTCTCTCTCCCTACCCCCCTCCCTCGCTCTTCCCCCTGACCTCCCCAGTCTGTCTCTCTCTCCAGCACACAACCTGGTCTCTAGGGAAGTACTACACATACTCCCCCTTACCCTTTGTAGTACTCTGTTGTAGGCAGGGTGCCAGCCTTGATGAGCTGGTGCAGCAGCAGGCCCATGCGTTCTCTGGCGATGGCGCTGCGCTCCAGAGTGTTCTCCAGACCGTTCCGCACAAACACAAAGAGCAGCGGGGCGCTGTTCAGCTCCACTACACACTGCAGTGCCTCCTACAGGGCCGGAGGGGGAAGGACAGGAGTTTAGTATACGGTAGTTAGCTTTACTATGGCCTCCAAATGTGTGTGTGTGTATATTTGTCATTGACATGAAACTGATGATGCGTGAGTGAGCATGTCATTGAGATGGGTGTGTGTGTGTACCTTCATGTCATTGAGATGGGTGGGTGTGTACCTTCATGTCATTGAGATGGGTGGGTGTGTGTACCTTCATGTCATTGAGATGGGTGGGTGTGTGTACCTTCATGTCATTGAGATGGGTGGGTGTGTGTACCTTCATGTCATTGAGATGGGTGTGTGTGTGTGTACCTTCATGTCATTGAGATGGGTGTGTGTGTGTGTACCTTCATGTCATTGAGATGGGTGTGTGTGTGTGTACCTTCATGTCATTGAGATGGGTGTGTGTGTGTACCTTCATGTCATTGAGATGGGTGTGTGTGTGTACCTTCATGTCATTGAGATGGGTGTGTGTGTGTACCTTCATGTCATTGAGATGGAGGTACTCCTCGATGATGGCACTGGACTTCTTCTCCAGCTCCTCCTCGGTCATGGCCGGTTTGGTCGGAGCATCGGGGGGAGGGGTGGGGGCTGTCTCACGCTTCACTGCACAGATACAACACAAACCATAGTCAGATTAACACACACTAGTATATACTAACACAGACAATTATACATAACCACACAGTTATACACTAACACACATCATACACTAAGAGTGTATAAATGTATCCAATGTGAGCGCATGCGTGGATGTGTATGCGAAGGTAGTGTGTCAAGTTGCATGTGTATGTATAATCTCCTACCAACAACCTCCTTGCTGGGAGCCCTGTCCCGGCTACCGCTGCCTCCCCGGCTACGGCTGCCTCCCCGGTCTCTGTCGTCAGTCATGCTGGCTACGCGCCGGACAGGGGGTTCCGTAGGGGTGCAACTATCGCCCCTACGCTCCTCTGTCTCACGGCTGAAGCTGCGCTTAGTGATAGGGGGGCGGGTGTCGCGACTGCCACAACGCTCGTCACGACTGCTGTCGTGCCGCTCGAAGCGGTCAAACCTGTCCCGGTCACGGCTGGAGCTGGACCTACAGAAGGGGGGGGAGAGAGAGAGAGCAAGCTTTACGAGGGGAGAGAGCGAGCTTTACGATGGGGGGGAGCGTTACGAGGAAAAAGGGGGAGCGTTACGAGCGGGAGAGAGCGATCGTTACGAGCGAGAGAGAGCGATCGTTACGAGCGAGAGAGAGCGATCGTTACGAGCGAGAGAGAGCGATCGTTACAAGCGAGAGAGAGCGATCGTTACGAGAGAGAGCGATCGTTACGAGAGAGAGCGATCGTTACGAGCGGGAGAGAGCGATCGTTACGAGCGAGAGAGAGCGATCGTTACGAGAGAGCGCGACCGTTACGAGAGAGAGCGCGATCGTTACACGAGACAGAGAGCGCGATCGTTACACGAGACAGAGAGCGATCGTTACACGAGACAGAGAGCGATCGTTACACGAGACAGAGAGCGATCGTTACACGAGACAGAGAGCGATCGTTACACGAGACAGAGAGCGATCGTTACACGAGAGAGCGATCGTTACACGAGAGAGAGCGATCGTTACACGAGAGAGAGCGATCGTTACACGAGAGAGAGCGTTCGTTACACGAGAGAGAGCGATCGTTACACGAGAGAGAGCGATCGTTACACGAGAGAGAGCGATCGTTACACGAGAGAGAGCGATCGTTGCGAGAGAGAGCGATCGTTGCGAGAGAGAGCGATCGTTGCGAGAGAGAGCGATCGTTGCGAGAGAGAGCGATCGTTGCGAGAGAGAGCGATCGTTGCGAGAGAGAGAGCGATCGTTGCGAGAGAGAGAGCGATCGTTGCGAGAGAGAGAGCGATCGTTGCGAGAGAGAGAGCGATCGTTGCGAGAGAGAGCGAGCGATCGTTGCGAGAGAGAGCGAGCGATCGTTGCGAGAGAGAGAGAGCGATCGTTGCGAGAGAGAGAGAGCGATCGTTGCGAGAGAGAGAGAGCGATCGTTGCGAGAGAGAGAGAGCGATCGTTGCGAGAGAGAGAGAGCGATCGTTGCGAGAGAGAGAGAGCGATCGTTGCGAGAGAGAGAGAGCGATCGTTGCGAGAGAGAGAGAGCGATCGTTGCGAGAGAGAGAGAGCGATCGTTGCGAGAGAGAGAGAGAGATCGTTGCGAGAGAGAGAGAGCGATCGTTGCGAGAGAGAGAGAGCGATCGTTGCGAGAGAGAGAGAGCGATCGTTGCGAGAGAGAGAGAGCGATCGTTGCGAGAGAGAGAGAGCGATCGTTGCGAGAGAGAGAGAGCGATCGTTGCGAGAGAGAGAGAGCGATCGTTGCGAGAGAGAGAGAGCGATCGTTGCGAGAGAGAGAGAGCGATCGTTGCGAGAGAGAGAGAGCGATCGTTGCGAGAGAGAGAGAGCGATCGTTGCGAGAGAGAGCGATCGTTGCGAGAGAGAGCGATCGTTGCGAGAGAGAGCGATCGTTGCGAGAGAGAGCGATCGTTGCGAGAGAGAGCGATCGTTGCGAGAGAGAGCGATCGTTGCGAGAGAGAGCGATCGTTGCGAGAGAGAGCGATCGTTGCGAGAGAGAGCGATCGTTGCGAGAGAGAGCGATCGTTGCGAGAGAGAGCGATCGTTGCGAGAGAGAGCGATCGTTGCGAGAGAGAGCGATCGTTGCGAGAGAGAGCGATCGTTGCGAGAGAGAGCGATCGTTGCGAGAGAGAGCGATCGTTGCGAGAGAGAGCGATCGTTGCGAGAGAGAGCGATCGTTGCGAGAGAGAGCGATCGTTGCGAGAGAGAGAGCGATCGTTGCGAGAGAGAGAGCGATCGTTGCGAGAGAGAGAGCGATCGTTGCGAGAGAGAGAGAGCGATCGTTGCGAGAGAGAGAGAGCGATCGTTGCGAGAGAGAGAGAGCGATCGTTGCGAGAGAGAGAGAGCGATCGTTGCGAGAGAGAGAGAGCGATCGTTGCGAGAGAGAGAGAGCGATCGTTGCGAGAGAGAGAGAGCGATCGTTGCGAGAGAGAGCGATCGTTGCGAGAGAGAGAGAGCGATCGTTGCGAGAGAGAGAGAGCGATCGTTGCGAGAGAGAGAGAGCGATCGTTGCGAGAGAGAGAGCGATCGTTGCGAGAGAGAGAGCGATCGTTGCGAGAGAGAGAGCGATCGTTGCGAGAGAGCGATCGTTGCGAGAGAGAGAGAGCGATCGTTGCGAGAGAGAGAGAGCGATCGTTGCGAGAGAGAGAGCGATCGTTGCGAGAGAGAGAGCGATCGTTGCGAGAGAGAGAGCGATCGTTGCGAGAGAGAGAGCGATCGTTGCGAGAGAGAGAGCGATCGTTGCGAGAGAGAGAGAGCGATCGTTGCGAGAGAGAGAGAGCGATCGTTGCGAGAGAGAGAGAGCGATCGTTGCGAGAGAGAGAGAGCGATCGTTGCGAGAGAGAGCGAGCGATCGTTGCGAGAGAGAGCGATCGTTGCGAGAGAGAGCGATCGTTGCGAGAGAGAGCGATCGTTGCGAGAGAGAGCGATCGTTGCGAGAGAGAGCGATCGTTGCGAGAGAGAGCGATCGTTGCGAGAGAGAGCGATCGTTGCGAGAGAGAGCGATCGTTGCGAGAGAGAGCGATCGTTGCGAGAGAGAGCGATCGTTGCGAGAGAGAGCGATCGTTGCGAGAGAGAGCGATCGTTGCGAGAGAGAGCGATCGTTGCGAGAGAGAGCGATCGCGATCGTTACGAGAGAGAGAGAGCGATCGTTACGAGAGAGAGAGAGCGATCGTTACGAGAGAGAGAGAGCGATCGTTGCGAGAGAGAGAGAGCGATCGTTGCGAGAGAGAGAGAGCGATCGTTGCGAGAGAGAGAGAGCGATCGTTGCGAGAGAGAGCGAGCGATCGTTGCGAGAGAGAGCGAGCGATCGTTGCGAGAGAGAGAGCGATCGTTGCGAGAGAGAGAGAGCGATCGTTGCGAGAGAGAGCGATCGTTGCGAGAGAGAGCGATCGTTGCGAGAGAGAGCGATCGTTGCGAGAGAGAGCGATCGTTGCGAGAGAGAGCGATCGTTGCGAGAGAGAGCGATCGTTGCGAGAGAGAGAGCGATCGTTGCGAGAGAGAGAGCGATCGTTGCGAGAGAGAGAGCGATCGTTGCGAGAGAGAGAGAGATCGTTGCGAGAGAGAGAGCGATCGTTGCGAGAGAGAGAGCGATCGTTGCGAGAGAGAGAGCGATCGTTGCGAGAGAGAGAGCGATCGTTGCGAGAGAGAGAGCGATCGTTGCGAGAGAGAGAGCGATCGTTGCGAGAGAGAGAGCGATCGTTGCGAGAGAGAGAGCGATCGTTGCGAGAGAGAGAGCGATCGTTGCGAGAGAGAGAGCGATCGTTGCGAGAGAGAGAGCGATCGTTGCGAGAGAGAGAGCGATCGTTGCGAGAGAGAGAGCGATCGTTGCGAGAGAGAGAGCGATCGTTGCGAGAGAGAGAGCGATCGTTGCGAGAGAGAGAGCGATCGTTACGAGAGAGAGAGAGCGATCGTTACGAGAGAGAGAGAGCGATCGTTACGAGAGAGAGAGCGATCGTTACGAGAGAGAGAGAGCGATCGTTACGAGAGAGAGAGAGCGATCGTTACGAGAGAGAGAGAGCGATCGTTACGAGAGAGAGAGAGCGATCGTTACGAGAGAGAGAGAGAGCGATCGTTACGAGAGAGAGAGAGAGCGATCGTTACGAGAGAGAGAGAGAGCGATCGTTACGAGAGAGAGAGAGAGCGATTGTTACGAGAGAGAGAGAGAGCGATCGTTACGAGAGAGAGAGCGATCGTTACGAGAGAGAGAGAGAGCGATCGTTACGAGAGAGAGAGAGAGCGATCGTTACGAGGGGGGGGCGTGTAGAGGGGAGAGAGAGCGCGTAGAGAGGGGAGAGAGCGCGTTACGAGCACGTAGAGGGGGGAGAGAGCGCGTTACGAGCGAGAGGGGGGAGAGAGCGCGTTACGAGCGAGAGGGGGGAGAGAGCGCGTTACGAGCGAGAGGGGGGAGAGAGCGCGTTACGAGCGAGAGGGGGGAGAGAGCGCGTTACGAGCGAGAGGGGGGAGAGAGCGCGTTACGAGCGAGAGGGGGGAGAGAGCGCGTTACGAGCGAGAGGGGGGAGAGAGCGCGTTACGAGCGAGAGGGGGGAGAGAGCGCATTACGAGCGAGAGAGGGGGAGAGAGCGCGTTACGAGCAAGAGGGGGGAGAGAGCACGTTACGAGCGAGAGGGGGAGAGCATGTTACGAGCGAGAGGGGGAGAGCGCGTTGAGGGAATAGGCGAGAGGAGAGATATGAAAGAGGAAAGAAACGAGGGAGAGAAATAGAAGAGATGGGAAAGTGGGGGAAGAAAGAGAAAGAGGTAGAAAATAGGTGTGTAAGCGAGTCGGGCAGAGAGAAAGTGAGAAGTGGTGGAGATTAAGATCAGGAAGGAGAGGAAGGAAGAATGGAGAGAAAAAAGGAAAAATAGAAAGAGCAGTAGTGACCTCTGGGGTACCCTGCGGTCAGCGTCTGAGGAGGATGCTGGTGGAGCTGACTGCTGCAGGGCAGAGAAACGGTTGCCGGTGGCCGGACGGCCAGTCTCCGCTGCGAGAGAGAGAGAAATTATAATTCTATACAAAGAATTTGAAACTATAACAGCTGAAGAAAAAAATCTAATATTTATTGGGTGAAAAGCCAAAATGTGCATTTTGGCAGCCAAATATGTGTCCTCCTGCAACAACCTGAGGGACAGCCAGTGAAAAGTGCAAAGTAAAGTCGATAATATTTTCCATCTTGTTTTGTTTTGTCTTTCATGCCATGTCATGTGTCTTCTCAGTCATGTTGACACTGGTCCACTACCTACCTCCCTCTCGTGAGCACTCCCTCTCCCTCGCACGCCCCCCCCCCCTCGCTCGCTCGCTCCCTCCCTCCCCCTCCTCCTCCCTTGCGCGTTCGCTCGCTCCCTCACCCCCCTCCCCCTCCTCCCTTGCGCGCTCGCTCCCTCACCCCCCTCCTCTCTCGCGCTCGCTCCCCCCCCCCCCCGCGCCCTCCCTCACTTGCCCCCCCCCTCCTCTCCCCACTGTATATATTTTTTTAAATACCCAAATTCGTGTCCAGAAATACCGATTTCTAATTGTTATGAAAACTTGAAATCGGCCCTAATTAATCGGCCATTCGGATTAATCGGTCGACCTATAGTCTCCAAGAGACTCCATGTTTAGTCTTGCCCGTGTGTGTGTTTGAACGTGCCCCTACCTGGTTCAGCTCCGGTGGCAGGCTTGGCTCCTGTGGTGCCTCCACTGCTGCCCTTGCCCCAGCTGCCCCACATGCCCTTACCCCCGAGCTGGGGAGCAAGAAGCTGGTTGCTGAAGTCCAGAGCACCAGGCTAGTGGGGGAAGAGGTCAAAAGGTTAAGAGAGCAGAGGTGATATACCAGAATGATATCCATCTCAGTGGGTCTTGACTTGGTAAAACATCTGATGAAACATGTCTAATAAAGTAAAGGAAGTCCAACCAGCATGACATCCAGGCAAAGCATTCAGACAACACAACTCTCCACCTTGTCTATATGGCAAATACAAAATACAAAAATACAAATACAAATACAAATACAAAAATACAAATACAAAATACAAAAATACAAAAATACAAAATACAAAAATACAAATACAAAAATACAAATACAAAATACAAAAATACAAATACAAAATACAAAAATACAAAATACAAAAATACAAATACAAAATACAAAAATACAAATACAAAATACAAAAATACAAATACAAAATACAAAAATACAAAAACAAAATACAAAAATACAAAAATACAAATACAAAAATACAAATACAAAATACAAAAATACAAATACAAAATACAAAAATACAAAATACAAAATACAAAAATACAAATACAAAATACAAATACAAATACAAAATACAAAAATACAAATACAAAATACAAAAATACAAATACAAAATACAAAAATACAAATACAAAATACAAAAATACAAATACAAAATACAAATACAAATACAAAATACAAAAATACAAATACAAAATACAAAAATACAAATACAAAATACAAAAATACAAATACAAATACAAAATACAAAAATACAAATACAAAATACAAAAATACAAATACAAAATACAAATACAAAATACAAATACAAAATACAAATACAAAATACAAAATACAAAAATACAAAAATACAAAATACAAAAATACAAAAATACAAAAATACAAATACAAAATACAAATACAAAATACAAATACAAAATACAAATACAAAATACAAATACAAAATACAAAATACAAAAATACAAATACAAAAATACAAAATACAAAAATACAAAATACAAAAATACAAATACAAAAATAAAATACAAAAATACAAATACAAAATACAAAAATACAAATACAAAATACAAAAATACAAATACAAAATACAAAAATACAAAAATACAAATACAAAAATAAAATACAAAAATACAAATACAAAATACAAAATACAAAAATACAAATACAAAATACAAAAATACAAATACAAAATACAATACAAAAATACAAATACAAAAATACAAATACAAAATACAAAAATACAAATACAGAATACAAAAATACAAAATACAAAAATACAAATACAAAATGCAAAAATACAAAATACAAAATACAAAAATACAAATACAAAATACAAAAAGCATCCTTGTGAGACACAAAAAGGCAATATGTACGATTTTGTTTACATTCCCACCCAGAATGAGGAACCCCATGTGTTGGTAATGTAGTGAAAACACAGGTTTTTTTAGAAGTTCTGAACATTAAGAAACTCTCCCCTCACCTTAGTGATCTTGCTGAGCCGGCTGGTATCGATGGGTCTGTTCTTGGTGGAGATGGGCACTGTGTTCCAGCCCTCGTCCTGGGGCTGGCTGCCCCTTCCCACCTGCTGGCCCCCACGGCCCACCTGATCCCTTCCTCCTCTGTCTCCCCCCCTCCCGTCTCTTCCCCCTCCACCACCTCCTCGTCCTCCTCCGTCATTCCTTGACATGAGCTGCTGCTGAACCTTGACCTGCTGCATGTGTTCCTCCTGCTCAGCATCCTTGTGGATCTGGTCAATGGTCTTAGGACCCTGCTCCCCCCGCCGGGGCACCCAGCCACTCTGGTGGAGGGAGAGGGAGGGAGATGACTCTTTAAAGTCTAAGATAAGCAATGCTGCTTCAGGGCCATATGGTTAATTACTATGGTAATTACTGTGATGCCATGATGGTAATGATACTATTTCACAGAAGACAAATAAACGGAAGGAGGAAAAGCGAAAGAAAGCTAGAGAGAGAAAGATACTTGAATCAGTTATAGAACCCATTGCACTTCATAGTTGTGAGGTCTGGGGTCCACTCACCAACCAAGAATTCACAAAATGGGACAATCACCAAATTGAGACTCTGCATGCAGTGTACAACATAAAACACCAAATAATGCATTCAGCGCAGAATGAGGCCAATACCCTCTAATAATCTAAACCCAGATAGGAGCTGTTAAATTCTACAACCAACTAAAAGGAAGCGATTCCCAAACGTCCCTTTTTCAAGACCCTGTCGTTTAAAGATATTTGGATTTTTACGAATTAACTCCAAATAAATCCAATAACTTCACATCTCCATTGTAAAGGGTTTACACACCGTTCCCCATGCTTCCCACCTGTGGGTCATTAAGACACTAAAAGGTTGCAAACGGTAGGCACAGTTATGAAAACTTAGGACACTAGAGACGCCTTTCTACTGACTCTGAAAAACACCAAAAGAAAGATGCCCAGGGTCCCTGCACATCTGCGTGAACGTGCCTTAGGCGTGCTGCAATGAGGCTTGAGGACTGCAGATGAGGCCAGGGAAGATATTGCAATGTGCGTACTGTGAGACGCCTAAGACAGCGCTACATTGAGACACGACGGACAGCTGATCGTCCTCGCAGTGGCAGACCACATGTAACAACACCTGCACAGGATCGGTACATCCGAACATCACACTTGCGGGACAGGTACAGGATGGCAACAACTGCCCGAGTTACACCAGGAACGCACAATTCCTCCATCAGTGCTCAGACTGTCCGTAGTAGGCTTGTTGTAAGGCAGGTCCTCACCAGACATCACCGGCAACGTCACCTATGGGCACAGCCCCACCGTTGCTGGACCAGACAGGACTGGCAAAAAGTGCTTTTCACTGACGAGTCACGGTTTTGCCTCACCATGGGTGAAGGTCGGATTCATGTTTATCATTGAAGGAATGAACGTTACACCGAGGCTTGTACTCTGGAGCGGGATCGATTTGGAGGTGGAGGGTCCGTCATGGTCTGGGGCAGTGTGTCACAGCATCATCGGAATGAGCTTGTTGTCATTGCAGGCAATCTAAACACTGTGCGCTACAGGGAAGACATCCTCCTCCCTCATGTGGTACCCTTCCTGCAGGCTCATCCTGACATGACCCTCTAGCATGACAAATCCACCAGCCATACTGCTCGTTCTGTGTGTGATTTCCTGCAAGACAAGAATGTCAGTGTTCTGCCATGGCCAGCGAAGATCCCAAATCTCAATCCCATTGAGCACATCTGGGACCTTTTGGATCGGAGGGTGAGGACTAGGGCCATTCCCCCCAGAAATGTCCGGAAATGTGTAGGTGCCTTGGTTGAAGAGTGGGGTAACATCTCACAGCAAGAACTGGCAAATCTGGTGCAGTCCATGAGGAGGAGATGCACTGCAGTACTTAATGCAGCTGGTGGCCACACCAGATTCTGACTGTTACTTTTGATTTTGAACCTCCCTTTGTTCAGGGACACATTATTCAATTTCTGTTAGTCACATGTCTGTGGAACTTGTTCAGTTTATGTCTCAGCTGTTGAATCGTGTTATGTTCCTACAAATATTTACACATGTTAAGTTTGCTGAAAATAAACGCAGTTGACAGTGAGAGGACATTTCTTTTTTTGCTGAGTTTACAACCCATATTTATGTTTATTTATTTTCCCTTCTGTGCTTTAACTATTTGCACATCATTAGAACACTATATAGACATATGAAGTGGCTTTATTCTTGTGGAACCTTTGTGGGTGTAATGTCCTTTGTGTTTTTTCTTGTTTATTTCACTTTTGTTTATTGTCCATTTCTCTTTTTTTGGCAATTTAAACGTTTCCCATGTCAATAAAGCCCTCTGAAATTAATTATGAGAGAGATAGAGCGCAAGGAAGATACAGAAAGATGGAGGAAGAGAGAAAGAGGGCGAGAAAATGAGTAGAAACGAGGAGAACGAGAAAGGAAGAGAGAACATTGTACAGAGAGGGATGGGGGGGGGGGGGGGGGGTGTAGTTGTACCCGTCTGAGATCGATGACGTCCTGCAGCATGAAGCGGATTCTAGATGAGGTCTTCTTCTCCTTGATGATCTTGTCCATCTGGGCAAAGTACTGGTCCATACGGGGCTAGGGGGGTCAGAGGGACAGTCAGACTGGGGGCGGGTGGGTGTGGCCATTCTAATTTCCGTAAAGGTAATTATGTCAGTGTGAGTGTGTGTCTGCTCCTGTGTGTGTGTGTGTGTGTGTGTGCGTATGCGTCTCTCACTCTCTTCCTCTCTCTGCGTACCTTGGCTTTCTCAAAGTCCAGGTCCTTGCCGATGGTGGACAGCAGTCTACAGAGGCACTCCAGCGACTCCTCGTCGTGGTTCTTCAGCAGCTTGACGATGCAGTCGTGCATGATGGCCTCCGTCAGCATCTTCAGCTTGAACAGCTCACCGATGAACTTGATGTTGCCCAGCGACCGCCGCCGCGCCTGGTCTTTGGCCTCCTCCAGCGTCGCCTTCAGACCAGCTTTCTCCTCCTGGGAAACGAGAGGTCCGAGGTTAGTTTGAAAGTTCACAAAGGAGGGTGAAACAGAATGGAAACACATCTATTACACAGGTTGTCTATCAAAGTAGTTTGTTGAATCTTGAATTATAAAAAAGAATGGCAGCATCTATTTTTTTAAAAAGCCACTTCTTTTCTCACTTGCATGGATTTTTCTGATAAATACTTTGAGAAAAAATGTACTTGAAAGGCTTGTGATGTGTTCTCACCTAGCCATCTTAAGAAGAATGCATGTATGTCACGTTTGCTAAATGACTAAATTGTCATGTGAAATGAATCCTCGCCTACCTCTTTGGCAGCCTCCATCTCCTTCTGTTTGGCCTCAAAGATGACGTCATCATCCTGGTCCTTCTCAAACTCTTTCTGACAGCGGTTGAGCAGCAGCTTGCGGAAGTTTACAGTCACTCCCGGCTTGTCTGTGGTGGGCACTTTCAACTAGAAAGAGCCAATGAAAGGAAGCAAGGAGAAATACTAGTTTACTTCAAGGTCTGTTTGGTTTATGTCCAGTAGAATAAAGACAGAATCAAAGAAAGCAGAGGGCTTGTCCTCAGCTCCTTGAGTTGTTAAATTTCATCAAAAGACTGCAATGGTCCAAAACACAAGGCTCAACATAGAGGGAGAGAAAATAAATAAAAAGACTAACACGGGCCGCCCAAACACTTCACTCACCCCCATAAGGCAGCGGCACATGTTTGCGTAGGCCACAGAGAAGTTGGGCTCGGAGATGGCCTTCTCAAAGATCAGGTCGATCACTCCCTTCAGCCGCTCCTCCGTGTCGATGGTCAGCTCTGTGACCTGTTTCATCAGTTGCTGGAACATCTGAGGGGTCAGCTTGTTGAGGATGGAGCGGACCCTCTTGAACAGCTCCTGGGTCTTGGCCTGCTCGGGGTCGTCGCTCTCCTCATCCTCGGGGGCGGCGCCTCGGCCCCGGGTCACAGCCTTCTTCACTGTGGGCTTCCAGGCCTTCTCCGCCTTGTTGAGCTCCACTTCGCCACCTAGCGATGAGGAGATTGTGATGATCTTGCGGGGCTCCTTGCGCTGGCCCTGCTGGGAGCGCCGTGGTCCTGGGGGCTGGGGGAAGAGGAGATATAGATTGGAAGGGGAGAGAGAGTGGTAGGGAGAAAGAGGGAGGGGATGGAGAGAAAGAGGTATAAAGAGGGAGGAGATGAGGTCTATGAACTCAAGAAACACACCGGGCTGTCAATCATACACTACCAGAGCACAGTTTTAGACAGAAACAAGGTAGAGAGCAGGGCCAGTTCCACTCAACGGAAGTCTTAGAACACCATTCAATGGTTATCTTTAAATGTCACAATAAATCATTGGTTGATGATCAAATCAAATCACTTGTTTTAAAGAAACGTGATAAAAAAGGGTGCATCCAATGATATCTCCTTTCTCCTGAAGTGTGCACTAATTCACTACTTCCCACAAATTTAATAGCATTAGATTGGTAGAGGCATGGGCTAGTGGGAGTTTCCACCATATTTCTTACACCAGTCATTTCCTTTCAAATCAGTAAACATGGGAGGAAGGATAGAGAGACATTTGGAGAGTGACATACTATGTACTCTGAACTATGACTAATGCTTTCCAAGAGACACGGACACACACACACACCAACAGCCCACATACTTAACAAATACTGACGAACACACACAGAAAACACATAGAACCAACATAAATAAATAGAACACTATAATGGGCATCCTATTAACATGACCAAACAATCGTCCATCTTGGTCCTGAATTATAGGATCTCTATACACTGACCATAGAGTTAGAGGACACTATGTAGACACACACCCAACACACTGCCATACTCACTCCCATGTGGTCCCTTCCAGGGGCCCGTGGTCCCCCTCCCCCAGAGGACTGTCTACCCAGGTTACCCATGAAGGCGGGGGTGAAGTCTGGCCCGGCGTTCATGTTGCGACCCGGCTCCGCTGGGCGCATGGGGGTCTTATTCGCCTACACAGAGAAAGGGAGAATTATGTACCTATGATTTTGACATTGGATTGTCATTGAAATTAACATTGGGACAGAGATACTAGAAAAGCACATGATTGAAACATGGGAGGTGTTAAAATCCACATAAAATCAAAACTAAAATTTGCACTAGAGCATAATCCCTTTAATTTCATAACACTTATTAGAATAATACCTTTTACTGGGTGCCTATAAAATCACCATACTGGATCAGAAAATGAATTAATTAATTTGATGGTATAGTTTACCTTATCTAGCACAACGTCTGTGATAAGAGGCAGGCCCTCAGGCTTGTTCATGCTGGCACTAATGAACTGGCAACCCAGCAGGAACTCCCTGTCGTACCTCTTCTTCTCCTCTGGGTCGATAGGCTTCCATTGCTCTGTTGGGAGGAAAGGGTGGAGGAGCGGGAGAGTTTGAATTGCCTACAAAGGACTATTTATACTGCTTAGGTGTTGTTGTAACACACCCAACCCAATCTATCAGACTACTCTTGAAGAGACATGTATTTCATTAGGGATAACGCTGGCCATACACATGAGTAATGGGGATATTTGACAGTAGCTAGGTTTCCATTCAATTTGTGATAGATTTTCATGCAAATATTATAATATCCGCCTTAACAAAATATGTAAATTTTCCTTCCTGAGGTTTGTTTCCATCAGAACAGAACGGCAGATAAAAGGCTGTGCTTGATGACGTAGTGCACGCAAAAACAACTTTTGCGCTAAAGTACTCATGTACCGAATACAAAAACAAAACAAGTTCAATGTGTTTCCATTGCATTTTCCAGTCCATCGATGGTTTTGTCACAAAAACTGTTTGGGCAAACTTGCCCAATCACATGCACTCTAGACTAGAGGTCGACCGATTAATCGGCATGTGCGATTAATTAGGGCCGATTTCAAGTTATAACAATCGGTAATTGTTATGGACGGCGATTACATTGCAATACAATCGCCATCCAAACGATTACATTGCAATCCTTGAGGAGACTGTGTGGCAGGCTGACCACCTGTAACACGAGTGCAGCGTCAAAAGGACCTCGTGGCTGCAAGGAGCCAAGGTACGTTGCTAGCTAGCGCTAAATTTATCTTATAAAACAATCAATCTTTACATAATCTTAACCTAGTAATATCATCAACCATGTGTAGTTAAGTAGCTTGTCCTGTGCTGCATTTAATCAATGGCTGTTAATTTATCATCGAATCACAGCTTACTTTGCCAAACGGGTGATGATTTAAAAAGCACATTCGTTGCACCAATGTACCTAACCATAAACATCAATGCCTTTCTTAAAATCAATACACAGAAGTATATTTTTTTAACCTCCATATTTAGTTAAAATAAATGAATGTTAGCAGGCAATATTAACTAGGGAAATTGTATCACTTCTCTTGCGTTCAGTGCAAGCAGAGTCAGGGTATAATGCAGTAGTTTGGGCCGCCCGGATCATTGCGAACTGTGTGAAGACCATTTCTTCCTAACAAAGACAGTAATTAATTTGCCAGAATTGTACATAATTATAACATTAAAGTTGTGCAATGTAATAGCAATATTTAGACTTAGGGTTGCCACCCATTCGATAAAATATGGAACGGTTCCGTATTTCACTGAAAGAATAAACGTTTTGTTTTTCAAAATGATAGTTTCCGGATTTGACCATATTAATGACCAAAGGCTCGTATTTCTGTGGTTATTATATTATTATACTATAATTTGATATTTGATAGAGCAGTCTGAGCAGTGACTTTACTGCGTTTGCCAACGCAGCACTTCGCAATGCTTGTTCACAGCGCTGTTTATGACTTCAAGCCTATCAACTCCAGAGATTAGGCTGGCAATACTAAAGTGCCTATAAGAACATCCAATAGTCAAAAGATACATGAAATACAAATGGACAAGAGAGAAATAGTCCTATAATAACTACAGCCTAAAACTTCATAACTGGGAACATTGAAGACTCATGTTAAAAGGAACCACCAGCTTTCATATGTTCTCAGTTTCTGAGCAAGGAACTTAAACGGTAGCTTTTTTACATGGCACATATTGCAATTTTACTTTCTTCTCAAACACTTTGTTTTTGCATTATTTAAACCAAATTGAACATGTTTCATTATTTATTTGAGGCTAAATTGATTTGATTGATGTATTATATTAAGTTCAAATAAAAGTGTTCATTCAGTATTGTTGTAATTGTCATTATTATTATTAATATATATACATATATAAAATAAAAAAATAATCGGTATCGGCTTTTTTTGGTCCTTCAATAAAATGGGTATCGCCGTTGTAAAATGATAATCGGTCGACCTCTACTCTAGACAACAGCTCACTAATAAAGTGGACAGGTTAAGTTATATGATGAGATTGATTAATTGGCAGTGATCATCATGTCACAAGACACTCAATATTTATTGGAAAGGAGAATCAAGCTAATCACAGCACTTTCACCATAACTTATTTCATCTGTAGCCCTTTAAACTGTGCATGCTTTTAAAAGTCATAGTGGGAGGACCACACAACATAAAATAACTATACAATTTGCAGTCACACGATGCTATCAAAAATCACACAAGAAATTGTTTCCCGCCGCAATTTGTTGCATAATTGATTTTACCAATAAAAATATCCCACTATGTCGAATGAACCTATTGTCTGTCGACATTTTGGTAATTGTACCGACACTTCCTTTTTCCATCACAGCTGTTGTGATTTATTTTTATACGGTATGACTTGACTCACATAAAATCCGTGGATGGAAATGTGGTTATAGAAACAGACAGTTTATTGCCCATTTCAACGATGAGACATTTCATATGACAGGAAAAATGAGGACACGTCTCAAAGAATCAATCAACGAATATTAGATATTCATTGAGTCCGATACAGATCCTTGACTGATATCTTCAGTCATTTCTAAGGGACCACCAACCTCCTTTGTACTGATACTTGAGGTCGCCCGGTTTGAGCGGGGGTGTGTCGGCGTTCTGCTTGTCCTCCTTCTCTTCCCACGTCTCGTCTGGTGCGTCGGCGGGCGGCAAGGAGGTCGGGGCCACAGGGCTGGGCTCCGGCGGTGAAGACGACGGCTCGGTGGCAGGTGCCGCCACCTCCTCCTGTACAGACGAGAGGGGAGAAGGGACAGGAAGATTGAAGGGTAAGAGAGTAGAAGGAAATTGAGACCCTATATGCTGACCTCAAGTCAGTTTCGTGGTTAAGGTTAGGGGATTTGGGGTGAGTCACCAGTGGTTTTCCACAAGCACATGGAGTAGCCAGCCTAATAGAAAAAAAGTAGCCAGCCAGGCTCCCCTGGGCTGTTATGACATTTTTGCAGAAGATTTATTTTGGTGGCCTCTGGTACCTTCTAATGCCTTGATTACATCCAAAATACACAGTGAAATTGTTGAGTACTTGATTGGGTTTACCTCCCAGATTTGAAACATTTGGTGTGGGATTGTACTTACAATTTAAGTTACTGTAAATGTCTGAATTCAGTGTATTGTTAGTCATAATTAGATATTGTCTAGGACTATGACCTTAAACCTTCCTCCTCTTGAAATTAAAAGTATTTTTGTTTGTTCTTTAAATTAATGTATTTTATTAAAAACAGAAAAATGAAGTGGCCAAATTATCTTTCAAATTATTTAAGGTACAATTTTAAACCAAAGAAATTGCGTGATTAGTCACTGGAAAAAGTGCCAAATGGGTCTAGAATAAAAACAGATGCTCAATTAAGAGAGAGGGAACGACATTCAATAACTAAAATAATTTCAACAAGTGTATGCAACTCAATTGCAGAATGTCTTTTTTTTTGTTAAACACTTGTTTAGCAACTGACCCACAGGCTTCAAGCTTTCTTAAGAGGCCTTTTCAGCTATCTGCAATACAGGTATGATTGAAAAATAAAGCAGACTGTTGATATGGTATTCACCATCTTCATTGAATGTTATCATTTATCTGCAAATAATTGCCAAAAAAAACACTACCAGTATGCAAATTAGGGAGCCAAATGAACGGCTCTCTTACCGATGCGATAGGCTGCTGACAAGCCAATCACTAACGTCACTGTCTGGCAAGTCCTGATGGACTTCATATTGAAAATACAAACTAGATCTTTAGTTTACGATGCCATGGAGATGGCACACTGAGTGCACAAAACATTAAGAACACCTTCCTAATATTGAGTTGCACCCCATTTTGCGCTCAGAACAGTCTCAATTTGTCCCAGGCATGGACTCTACAAGGTGTAGACAGCGTTCCACGTGGATGCTGGCCCATGTTCTCCAATGCTTGCTACAGTTGACATGTTGACTGGATATCCTTGGGGTGGTGGGCCATTCTTGATAAACAGTGGAAACTTAAGCGTGAAAAATGCAGCACTTCATGGTGTTGCACTTCATGACACACTCAGACCGGTGCGCCTTGCACCCACTGCCATTCCACGTTCAAAAGGCTTGTTGGTCTTGCCTATTCACCCTCAATCCATGGCTCAAAGGCTTAAAAATCCTTCTTTAACCCATCTCCCCCTCCCTTCATCTACACTGATTAAACTGGTTTTAACAAGAGACATCAATAAGGGATCATAGCTTCACCTGGATTCACCTGGTCAGTCGGTCATGGAAAGAGCAGGTGTTCCTAATGTTTTGTACACAGTGTAACTATGTTGTATGATTCATGAATAGCAAAGATATGAGATGGACTATATTCAGTCAGTTGGACACCTTTAATAAAACTATTCAAGCTTGTTGTTAAATCAAAGCACAGTCGATAGCCCATGCCCCACCACCCCATGGCTGCACCTGAAACAAGCAAAATATAAATTAATGTGCCAGTAAACAATAGGTTAAGTGGACTTTGACTCATTGTTACCACATTATAAAGGGATGTGCAAATACAAATCAGAGACGAAGGAGTATCATGCCCTCTCCCTCTGTAAATAAATTTGACTGCAATTATTTCTCCAAAATAAGCACACACACACAGGTACCGAGAGGCAGGACAGGCAGCAGACTGTTGATAGGTTTGATTTGAGCTTTAACTAATATTAATGACTAATTATAAAAGAGACATGAGGTGCCATAATGACGCTTGGGAGAGGCTGGGTGCAGGGAAAACTATCACACGTGGCACTACTGATAAGGGGAGGAACTGTTTAAGGCACAGATCACTCAGCTCCCTGCCTAGCAATAATGATGCAATGTGTAGCGATGAGGAGACTCCACCCAAGGTGGGGTATGTATACTACCAGGGGTAAAACCATGTTTTTGTCTAATGCAGCGGTATTGACCCTCTGGGCAGAATAAACTTTGTTTAAAGCTTTCATAGTGCCCGTTGAGTTTGTACTCTGAAAATGAGAACCTAACACTGTCAAACCAGCAGTGTTTCCGTGAGCGCTCACTTTGTGACTGACAGGAGTCTGTCCGATCAATAGATCGCTAGAAGATGCATATCTTTCCTGAGGGCTCGGCAGACTGTTTTCTGCCGAGTAAATTGAAAAGTAGCCTAGCTAAGTGGAAAAAGGAGCGTAAATCGTCAGTTTAGCCGACAGCCGGCACTAGTGGAAAACACTGGTGTGTAAAGTCCTTTTATTCCTTCTATTTTTAAGATACAAGTTTTAATTAGCAAATTGGTCGGTTAATGAAGAAAACTTGCTGGGAAGTGAAATGCTTGTCTCGACAGACATACCAGGACTCCAGGCACAAAGACCAACGATGCCATTTGCCGAGTTGCTCCTGCACTGACTGATGAACAGTAGGCTTAGGCAATATACAGTATACCGGGGTATTTGGAAATAGCCACGGGATGGTTTTTCAATACCGTTGAAATGTATTTTAAGTTCATTATTTATTTTGAGTTCAATAAGTTGTTATATTTATAGCTACTTAAGTAATTACCTGCATCCAACTTGTGCAATACTTTAGGACATTGGAGTTCTTCGTTTCACCTGTTAGATTACTTTACATTGTGCATCTTACCTTAGTTCCCCAGAACAGTTGAGCCAGTCACTTGTTGTGCATCTTACCTTAGTTCCCCAGAACAGTTGAGCCAGTCACTTGTTGTGCATCTTACCTTAGTTCCCCAGAACAGTTGAGCCAGTCACTTGTTTGTAAATAGCGCAACGGGAGAAAGCGGTAACAGGTGAGTTCAGCTATGAATTTTGTTTAGCTTGCTAGTTAACTCAGTGGTTGAATTATATAAGGAGATGGGCCTCATATCGTGTAGCTTTCCACCGTGTTTGAGAAGTCAAAGCGCTTTGGATGAATTCTGTACAGCGGCCACTGCTATCTTGATTTCCTAGCATTTGTTCTCCTCACCGTTCTTGGCCCGGTCTGCTCCTACTCCTCTTCTCTGAGCAGAACAGGCAGGACCATTGCCCTAGTGACTACAGACTCCACACAAACACTGCATGTACACATGCTGCTTCAGAGCCAGTACAGTACTTCCTTCAGACAAGCATTAAAACGTTCATTTGCAGAGTCTCTCGTTTACATTAGCTTGGAAACGTCCAAACTCGGTAGCTCCTACCCATATACAGATGATTCAGAAAGTATTCAGACCTTCACTTTATTCACATTACAGCAATATTCTAAAATGGATAAAAAATGATTTCATCCCTAATCAAACACACCATAACAACAAAGCAAAACAGATTTTTGAAATGTTGGCAAATTTATTACAAATAAAAACTGAAAAATCACATTTACATAAGTATTCAGACCCTTTACTGTGTCTGTGCCAGTTTTCGCTTTGTCATTATGGGGTAGTGTGTAGATTGAGGAGGATTTTTTTTAAATTCGATACATTTTAGTATAAGGCTGTAACGTGTGGAAAAAGTGAACGGGTCTGAATACTTTCCGAATGCACTGTATGTATAACTTTATGAGCAGGATTGCCTACCTTTGCAATTAGTTTATTTTTAGTTGTGCTCGTTAGCATATTTAGCTAGAAACCTCTATGCAAATTCACTATTACTTGTTCTAATTTTGTTAGCATTCTGGTCATAGACGCCCAAATGACTTTTTGTGTTTTTGGGCGACCCCTTGTGTACTATACCGGTAAAAGCATAAATCCCGGGATGAGAGAAGAACTGTATGACGATATTGAAATTTGGATACCACCCAACCCCAATGAACAGTCCAATCGAAGTAGAGGCTGGCTGCAGATACCATGCAGTGAAAACCTGTAAGATTGTTACTCACAGCAAGGTTTACTACTGGTGCACTACTGGTCAAGGACAACTGTTCAGGATAGTTTGACTTTATAAGGCTACTCTATTCTATGCACGTACAGACACACACCTCTTTGAAGGCATCCAGCATGTCTCCGATGGCTTCCTTCTTGTTCAGCTCCTTCATGTTCCTCTTCTTCTTTGGCACAGACACAGCAGCTAGAAGAGAGAAGACAGGAATGTTACATTACATTTGTTACATCAAAAACCTGAAGCCACACCAAGAATCCCTGGGTGCCAAGGGTCAAACCCGAAGCCACACCACCAAGAGTCAAACCTGAAGCCACACCACCAAGAACCCCTGGGTGCCTCAGTCACACCAAAACCTTGGTGTAAATACTACAGTTTCTGACCAAGTGACCTGACAGGTAAAACTCCTTCCTGCTCACCTTGCATAGACGAGTCCTCTGAAGGGCTGCTGGACAAGGGCACTGGGGATGCATCCTCCTCTTTCTGCTCCTCTTCTTTCCGCTCCTCCTCCTCCACGGCAGCAGCCGCAGGGTTAGCAGTTTCCTGAGGTGGGGGAGCAGCAGGCTCTGTGATTACAGTTGCAATGCGCTCTATTGCAACAACGGGGGCATCTACCTCATCGGGGTCTTCCTGGGGGAGGCCGTTGGACAGGGGAAGCTGCTCCACCTTCTTTTGGGCCACAGCAGGCTCCGCCAACGAGACAGGGGGAGTGGCGGCATGAGCAGGGGCAGAAATGGGCTCGGTCATGGCTTTCTGTTTGGGCGCTGGCGGCAACACCACGCTCTCAGTTTTAGTGGCCGCTTCCACAGCCGCCACCAACTTCAAGGACGGAACAAAATCGTCGCCCGTTGCGATGGGGGTCACAGGTCGTGGAGCGGGTTTAGTGTCTTCTTTAATGACCACAACAGCCACTACTACCTCTGGATTGATGGTAACTGCCGGCTCCTTCTTGACCTTTTCTACCTTCTCCTCCACCACTACTACTACTACTTCCTCCGCTACCTGGGCAAGAGGCTTCTCCACAGATGCTGGTGCAGCCAGAGGCTCTACCTGTGTGGAAGGACCTTCCGGGGTCACTGCCTTCACCGCTGGGGTCATACCAGCGCCCACTGTGTGGCTGGCCTGAGCCATGGTGGTGGCAGGGGGTGGAGTCTGTACCTCTTCAGGGGGAGGGGAGGTAGAAGCTGTCAGGGGGGAGAAGGCAGGGGCCTGCTCTTCCCTTTGTGGGATGGGCACCTCGGGCCTCATCCCCGCCACCGGGGCATGTGATTCGCTGACGACCTGTTCGGTAAGCGGGGCAACCTGGCCATCGGTTTCCTGTCTGGCCTCCAGTGGGACAGCTGCAGTGGTAGGCTCTGGAGTTGACAACACTGGAGGCAGGGTTTCGGCGGCCGTCACTGTGCAATCCGCGGGTTCTGCGTTTTCATCTGCAACAAAGAAGGAAATCAGTTTGGAACTGTTTTGGACCTTTAATGTACTGCAATCAATCACTGACGATCAAGTTAGTAATTCATGCGGGCAAAATGTGGCTGCATAAACATTGTAGTACCACAAGACCTGAGAGGAGGCTCACCTGTTCTCGTCACGATGGTGACGGGTTTAGTAAATTCCCCGTTGGTCTGGGCAGGACCTTCTTCCTCTGTGGTGGAGGACTAGGGTCCAAAAACAGGAAGCAACATCAAAACTAGCATTGCAAAAATATACTTGATAGAAAATATGTTTTTTTCAAATGCTATCGTTTTGCCTGGTTGATCAAAACCAGCCAAGTTGAGAGTTGGAGAGAACACACAACCATAAAAATAAAACACTGAATGGAACATCTGGCTTCTATTCCAAACTTCCTGGTTTCCTTTATGACATCATCGCTGTGGAATCATCTCAAAGCCACAGGATTCCAAACTTGCATTGTGAGGTCATCACTGGGAATGATTCCAATGAGGAGAAATCAGGGGATGTATTAAGTGATGTGAAACACTTAATGTTAAATGTATTCAACTAGGAAGTATAGAGCTGATAGATTCCCTGTTCTATCTGACGGACAATCATCTGTTTCATATGATACATTTATGCTTTTTTTTAATCGTTTGATATCCTCATATGATAAATACCAATCAAAGTCTTGGCATGTGAACAGCAAGAAATCTAATTATTGGACAACAATGTTTATCAGTGCATTCTGTAACGTTACATGCTCCAGTGAGTTGTGATGCGTACCTGTGAAGGGGGGGTGGAGGTGGACCTTCCCCCGGACATGATCTCCTCTGTGATATCACGGCCCCCTTGGTTGGGGTCTCGTATTCTGATCTGGGAGGGGTAGGAACAGGGTGGGGGGCGCAGGATGAGGTTAAACAGTCTATACTAAAGTTCTAGAAATGTATTTATTGTATTAAGACAATCACATCACGCCCAAGCAGTCATTGTATATAAATAAAAAATAAGTCATTTTTCAGGACCCTGTCTTTCAAAGATAATTTGTAAAAATCCAAATAACTTCACAGATCTTCATTGTAAAGGGTTGTTACGGATACAGGTATCCTGTGTGTGTTTCTTTTCTCTCCTTCTCCCCTCACAGGTGAAAATCATTACTCCCCAATCAGTCAACAATCAACCCATCAATCAGAAGACACACCTCCTCCTGTTTCCTACCCAATCACAGTTCCTTTCCCTTGGTTTAAAAACCCCATCAGTTGTTTGCTCTAGAGCTCAATCTCTCTGTAAATGCCATGTATGTAGATCTCTCTGTTTCACTCTCTCTTTGTGTCTTAACCTCTCCTTTTGTTTGAGCACCTCCATAGCACTTTGTCATCACCTGTGATTATTGTTTTTGGTTATGGTGTTTGTATTTGATTGCTGGTGGGAAAAGGGGAAACCAAGACAAGTCGCCCATGGGCATACACTACCCGTAGGTGAACTTTGTTAAATACACTAGTTAGAACTGGGCGGACCACCCACTCTATTTTTGGTTGGTTAGTTAGCTGTTGTTAAAGTAGGCTAGTCTAGCTTAGGGGTGTTTTTGTATACGTATTGTTTCTTTCCTTGGGTCCAGCTCAGCCCCTTTTCCTGCTCCCCCCATTACAGTGTGTTTATAAATAAACCTTGAGTTTGACGGTAGATTTCAGTTGTCCTGGTTATTTCGTTCTCACTTTTACTTTGTCACAATTATAATTTGCATGAGTTATGTTACAGGTCTCATTACCATCCCCCCTAGACTGTCGGGCCAAAAGGGATTCGTAACAGGGTTTAAACGTTGTTTCCCATGCTTGTTCAATGAACCATAAACAATGAGAACATGCACCTGTGGAACGGTCGTTAAGATACTAACAGCTTACAGACGGTAGGCAATTAAGGTCACAGTTATGAAAACTTAGGACACTAAAGAGGCCTTTCTACTGACTGAAAAACACCAAAATAAAGAAGCACAGGGTCCCTGCTCATCTGCGTGAACGTGCCTTAGGCATGCTGCAAGGAGGAATGAGGACTGCAGATGTGGCCAGGGCAATGAATTGCAATGTGCGTACTGTGAGACGCCTAAGACAGCGCTACGTTGAGACACGACGGACAGCTGATCGTCGTCGCAGTGGCAGACCGCGTGTAACAACACCTGCACAGGATCGGTACATCCGAACATCACACTTGCGGGACAGGTACAGGATGGCAACAACTGCCCGAGTTACACCAGGAACGCACAATTCCTCCATCAGTGCTCAGACTGTCCGCAATAGGCTGAGAGAGGCTGGACTGAGGGCTTGTAGGCCTGTTGTAAGGCAGGTCCTCACCAGACATCACCAGCAACAATGTCGCCTACGGGCACAAACCCATCGTCGCTGGACCAGACAGGACTGGCAAAAAGTGCTCTTCACTGACGAGTCGTGGTTTTGTCTCACCAGGGGTGATGGTCGGATTCGCGTTTATCGTCGAAGGAATGAGCGTTACACCGAGGCCTGTACTCTGGAGCGGGATCGATTTGGAGGTGGAGGGTCCGTCATGGTCTGGGGCAGTGTGTCACAGCATCATCGGACTAAGCTTGTTGTCATTGCAGGCGATCTCAACGCTGTGCGTTACAGGGAAAACATCCTCCTCCCTCATGTGGTACACTTCCTGCAGGCTCATCCTGACATGACCCTCCCACATGACAACGCCACCAGCCATACTGCTCGTTCTGTGCGCGATTTCCTGCAAGACAGGAATGTCAGTGTTCTGCCATGGCCAGCGAAGATCCCAAATCTCAATCCCATTGAGCACATCTGGGATCTGTTGGATCGGAGGGTGAGGGCTAGGGCCATTCCCCCCAGAAATGTCCGGCAACTTACAGGTGCCTTGGTGGAACATCTCAAGAACAGCAAGAACTGGAAAATCTGGTGCTGTCCATGAGGAGGAGATGCACTGCAGTACTTAATGCAGCTGGTGGCCACACCAGATACTGACTGTTTTTATTCCCTCTTTATTCAGAGACACATTATTCAATTTCTGTTAGTCACAGGTCTGTGGAACTTGTTCAGTTTATCTCAGTTGTTGAATCTTGTTATGTTCATACAAATATTTACACATGTTAAGTTTGCTGAAAATAAAACACAGTTGACAGTGAGAGGACGTTTCTTTTTTTGCTGAGTTTAAAAATGTGCTATTAACTGACTAACCTGGGTCGTATTCACGAGACCCAAACAGAAGAAAACGGACCTAAACTGGGAGTGACAACTTTCAATGTGAATGAAATGCTCGTTTTCGTTTCCCGTTGCAAAACGTTTTGCACTGATAACACTGGTTAAATAGGCCTATAATGAAAATCCCATTCTCTTCTCCCATCAAAAATAAGGGATAATCATTTTCCCTTGGTTCATTCTCCTCTCCGTCTTTAGCACATGGTTGGAATTGCTCTTAAGCACACATCTAGGGTCACATTACCCCAAGCCCAATTCTGATCTAAAATCAGTTTACCCTCCCCCGATTCTATCTTTAACCGGGGGGGGGGGTGTGAGAAGATATCGGATCCCGTATCAGCGTTAAGGGGCAACATCTACTCTACCTACTCCTGAACTGCATTGACCTCAGCAGCAAGGTCATAGTACACCCTCCGCCCTTTACAGGGCTTTTCCACTGCTAATATACTAGGGAAATTGTGTTACCATAGCTAGGGCTGAAAAGCAGAATCAACAACCTCAATCACCTAAACAGATGTTTTTGATAAGGAAAATGATTCAACTGTCCATCTAGCCAGCTGAAGCCAAAGAGAACACAGACTCATCGTTGATACAAAATCAACAGTGTTACTGTCTGGCCCTATTATGTTAGTGGGTTTATTTAGTTAGTTGGTGCAGCTCTATCATTCAAGACATATGCTTGCAGTCATGATGAGAGATTGACCCCTCCCTCCTGACCCCTCCTGTCTCAGCCTCCAGTATTTATGCTGCAGTAGTAGTTTATGTGTCGGGGGGCTAGGGTCAGTTTGTTATATCTGGAGTACTTCTCCTGTCCTATTCGGTGTCCTGTGTGAATCTAGGTGTGCGTTCTCTAATTCTCTCCTTCTCTCTTTCTCTCTCTCGGAGGACCTGAGCCCTAGGACCATGCCCCAGGAATACCTGACATGATGACTCCTTGCTGTCCCCAGTCCACCTGACTGTGCTGCTGCTCCAGTTTCAACTGTTCTGCCTTATTATTATTCGACCATGCTGGTCATTTATGAACATTTGAACATCTTGACCATGTTTTGTTATAATCTCCACCCGGCACAGCCAGAAGAGGACTGGCCACCCCACATAGCCTGGTTCCTCTCTAGGTTTCTTCCTAGGTTTTGGCCTTTCTAGGGAGTTTTTCCTAGCCACTGTGCTTCTACACCTGCATTGCTTGCTGTTTGGGGTTTTAGGCTGGGTTTCTGTACAGCACTTTGAGATATCAGCTGATGTACGAAGGGCTATATAAATACATTTGATTTGATTTGATTGTTAGCTAGCGAAATTACAACGTGTGGCTAAAAAAAGTGCACAGCTTTTTCCTGCATTAAAATTCAGTCATGAGCGCATGCCACTTGCAGTTGAAATATATTAGCCAATACATTTTGTATTGAATAACAGTGTAATTTACATCACGGTTTCAGTAAGAAAACATTTTGATAATGAACAGCTGGCGTGTGCGTGTCATAACAAGCTCTTGTTGCAAGGTTGCCATAAAGTGTTTCTTTACATGACCTTTGACTGTTGTACAGCACTGTAGTGAATCTACTAAGTGGTGACATTATGAACTGCATGTTACAGGATTTCACTGCATAGTTTGTGATCTTGTGAACAGTGTAGTTTCAGATTACAGGTTAATTCATTCAGCCCTTGTTTATTAGTGCTTCAGCCCAAATACTACTGCCTTCTTATTCACCACCATAGACAGACATATTTAAGTTGTACCTTAGGAGGTCAACTGAAAGTGTTTTGTATTTACTTTGATTTAGAGGATACATAGTTGTTTTTGGTGGTTATCATGTAAACCACAAATAAAATATTCTTAAATAATGTTCATCAATATTTATTTATGAAATCATAATTTAGAGTATCTGTTCATCCCTTGGAGTACAATTTGTAAAATAAATAAATAAATAAATAAAATAAAATATATTTATGTATTTTTCACTCCATCTAAAAAAACAAATCAGGAAATATACTGGTAAATGGAGACTTTCGCCTCCCTAAAATCAGTATCGGACCCAAAAATCACATATCGGACCCAAAAATCACATATCGGTCGAACGATAGTAAATGCCAGGTGAAAAGTACTCAGGGCCTTGCCTTGGCTCCAAGCTAGAGCAAGTCCACCGGAGCCATGGCCCAGTGAGACACGGGTACCAGCCAGTGAGACACGGGTACCAGCCAGTGAGACACGGGTACCAGCAAGTGAGACACGGGTACCAGCCAGTGAGACACGGGTACCAGCCAGTGAGACACGGGTACCAGCCAGTGAGACACGGGTACCAGCCAGTGAGACACGGGTACCAGCCAGTGAGACACGGGTACCAGCCAGTGAGACACGGGTACCAGCCCGCGTAGATTCAACTCCTGTAACGAAGCAGCAAATAAAACTTATATTTAAAACATTTACCAAAATGTAATTTACAGGAAAACCCTGTTTTAAACAGTACACATAATGAGAGCGGTTCCATAATTAAAATATCTGTTAGAAAGAGGGGGAATCTAATAACCACTAGGATGGGTTGCTAATATGACTAGGATGGGTTGCTAATATGACTAGGATGGGTTGCTAATATGACTAGGATGGGTTGCTAATATGACTAGGATTGTGCCTTTGGCTTCTGGACAACAAAGGAAAGTTGATATGAAAACAAATAGAGCAGGAGAGAAAAGCTAGACAAGGGCATCAGGAAGTCTTTAGAAAATAACTGTCTCCACGTTTCTATGGATTAATTTTCACAAGGCTACTTTGAAGCAAGGTAAGACATGACTCTTTATTTGAAGTGTTCAGCTTTCAGACAATTAGTGCCTCAAAGCAGTGGTGACGTGCTGATAGCCTGCCTAATATTGACTATAGCCTAGGCACTGGAATAACACATGGGAGGCGCACTTTAATTACCAGTTGAGATTGACAAATAAAAACAGCTCCATTAAAATTGTGGCCATGAAAGTCAACATGCGACTGCATTTATAATTGTTATTTGTTGAGCAATGACTGGGTTTACAAAAGCACGTTTCACTCCAGTGAGGAGCTACTCTTGGGTTGTCTTGACATAGGATAGGATAAGTGATAAGTGATAGGATACTCCGTTCCTCAAACTAGGCTCTGTATGCTGTGCAAATGTGATAAATAAGATGCATGACAACTAACGAAAATACACACTCGACAATTTAATTCCACTAAATTATGCAAATTGACCGATAAGCATGACCTGTCAAATGTATTTTCGGCAGCTAACATCCCTAGTGGAAACTCGAGTCTGTCGTTAGGCCAAACACCAGGGTAAAGTCTCATAGTGGAAATGCAACAGTGTGTGGTACAGTACCGTTACGCGCTCCCTCTTGGGTGCTGGTGGATGGGTTGGCGGCTGAGGGGGCAAGGCCTGCTGCTGGGGCTGGGCAGGGCTTATGACAGGCGCGGTCTGGACAGGGGGTGTGTGGCTGTACTGGGGCTGGGCCGGGTAGTAGGCACCTGCTGTAGGGGGAGGGAGGGAGAAAGGGAGGTTTGTCAAACACACCCCAAAAAGAGCAAGAGACATTCACACACAGACTGAACATGAACTGAAATACACACATGCATCCACAGCAAAACAAAACCATGTGCACAAGGGAAAAAACACATTATGCAGACATATTAGGCAGACAAAGATGCAGCCCAGCACATACTAAGCAGCACACGCAAGTACACACACACACATACATACTCACCGGGGTAGCGCTGGGAGGTGAGAGGAGCACCGTGGAGAGAGAGACGCCCATTCTCTCGCCCGCCCCCTCTCCTCTCCCTCGCAGCCAGAGAGGGTTCTGAACACAACAGGGGGAGAGGGAAGAAGGAAGGAAGGGAGCGAGGGAAGGAAAATTAAAGGGAGGAGAGAAGAGAGGACAGGAAGAGACAGATGCAGAGTGAGTGAAGGGAACTGGAAGTAAGCAGGGTGTTAAAGGCAGTGAGAAGCAGCAGGTGAGAAGACTGATAGAGCAGAACCAAAGCCCACACACAGCCTTGGATCCTAAAGAGAGAACAGAGACCACCATACACACAGCCTGCCAGGCCACGCAGCAATGAACCAACCGTAAGACCACCTGACTGACCGTAAGAGCAACTACAAGAGCAATTGTAAGATCAACTAGTGGTCCTTTGTAGCTCAGTTGGTAGAGCATGTAACTTGTCATGCCAGGGTCGTGGGTTCGATTCTCGGGACCACCCATATGTAAAATATATCCACGCATGACTAAGTGACTTTGGATAAGAGAGTCTGCTACATTTCATATATTGACCGATAAATGTGTGACCGACCAACTGTAAGAGCTGGCTACCACCTGGCTACCAGACTGCTGCAATATGTTCACATACTTTTCTACCCACTTTTCTACCCACTTCATAACTATATAACTGTATTCTAGTCAAGGCTCATCCTATATAAACTACTGCAGTACATACGTTTTCTATTCATGTACTGTCCATACACACCAGGGTATACACATATACATACAGTGCTTTCGGAAAGTATTCAGACCCCTTTCCACATTTTGTAACATTCCAGCCTTATTCTAAAATGGATTGAATAAATGTTTTGACACATTAATCTACACAACATACCCCATAATGAGAAATCTAAAATAGGTTTAGGGATTTTTGCAAATGTATAAACAATAAAACCTTATTTACATTCAGTCCCTTTGCTATGATAATCTAAATTGAGCTCAGGTGCATCCTGTGTCCAATGACCATCCTTGAGATGCCTCTACAACTTGGAGTACACCTGTGGTAAATTCAATTGATTGGACATGATTTGGAAAGGCCCACACCTGTCTATATAAAGGTCCCACAGTTGACAGTGCATGTCAGAGCAAAAACCAAGGCATGAGGTCGAAGGAATTGTCCGTAGAGCTCCGAGACAGGATTGTGTCGAGGCACAGATCTGGGGAAGGGTACCAAAAAATTTCTGGCACATTGAAGGTCCCTAAGAACACAGTGACCTCCATCATTCTTAAATGGAAGAAGTTTGGAACCACCCAGACTCTTCCTAGAGCTGGCTGCCCGGCCAAACTGAGCAATTGGGGGAGAAGGGCCTTGGTCACTGACAGAGCTCCAGAGTTCCTCTGTGGAGATGGGAGAACCTTCCAGAAGGACAACACTCTCTGCAGCACTCCACCAATCATGAATTTATGGTTGAGTAGCCAGACGGAAGCCACTCCTCAGTAAAAGGCACGACAGTCCACTTGGAGTTTGCCAAAAGGCACCTAAAGGACTCGTGTCGGATGAAACCAACTATTCGGCCGGAATGCCAATCGTCACGTCTGCCGGAAACCTGGCACCATCCCTACAGTGAAGCATGGTGGTGGCAGCATCATGCTATGGGGATGTTTTTCAGCAGCAGGGAGTGGGAGACTAGTCAAAATTGAGGGAAAGATGAACAGAGCAAAGTAGAGAGATCCTTGATGAAAACCTGCTCCAGAGCACTCAGGACTTCAGACTGGGGCCAAGGTTTAGCTTCCAACAAGACAACGACCCTAAGCACAGAGCCAAGGCAATGCAGGAGTGGCTTCGGGACAAGTCTCTGAATGTCCTTGAGTGACCCAGCCAGAGCCCAGACTTGAACCCGATCGAACATCTCTGGAGAGACCTGAAAATAGCTGTGCAGCGACGCTCCCCATCCAGCCTGACTGAGCTTGAGGATCTGCATAGAAGAATAAGAGAAACTCCCAAAATACAGGTGCGCCAAGCTTGTAGTGTCAAACAAGACCCGTGGCTGTAATTTCTGCCAAAGATGCTTCAACAAAGTACTGCGTAAAGGGTCTGAATACTTATGTAAATGTGATCTTTCCATTTTTTATTTGTAATATATTTGCAAACATTTCTAAAAACCAGTTTTCTGAGTGTCATTACGGGCTATTGTGTGTAGATGGATGAGAAATGTTTATTTAAATACATTTTGGAATAAGGCTGTAATGTAACAAAATGTGGAAAAAGTCAAGGGGTCTGAATACTTTCCAAAATCACTGTACTTACACACACACACATACCGGACTCTGACATTGCAAGTTTTTACTTAATGTATTTTTTGTGAGGGGGGGGGATTCGTGTGTATTGTTAGATATTACTGCTAGAAACAGCTAGAAACATAAGCATTTTTGCAACCAATAACATTTGATTTGATCAACTGACTGACCAATAAGATCGACCGACCGACCCTAAAATCGACCGGCCAACCGACACAAAGATCAACCGACTAAGATATCTCTGGGTGCATGTGGCCCCAGTTCTTGTCATGGATGTGGTTTTGGTAGTATTTACAGTGATGGTCCTAGGTAAGATCGTGATTGGACCTAGTGTAGCCATGGTTGTGGTTCGAGCGGACATTGCGGTTCAATAGTAGGTTGAGGTTCGCGTTCCAGCTGCTGATCTTGTCGTGCCTGTGATTCTAATCAAGATTATGGTTGCAGTCATGGTGGTTGTGCTTGGCAGGTGGGGCCCGGCTCAGAGCAGGGCCTCTTACCATAGGTGGGGTATTCAGCCGGGCTGGTGCCTGGGTAGAAGCCTGCTGTCCCACTTGTCACAGGGTACTGTGGACTTGGTGGCATGTAGGGAGCCCGATACTAGAGAGACAGAGAGGACACTTAGAACTATGTCAAGTTACCTGTCTTAAAGGGATCACGCTCCCCGTTTGCTCTGTTTAGGTACATCTACAATAGTATGTCACATTACCTCTTGACTTTAGACTATCAGCTGGAATACTGCATGAGCGGTGCGATAATTAGGGATGCGGTTGTTTTTTTTTACTTTCCAAAAATTCCCAGATTTTCAGAAATTCCGAAAACTTGCAACCATTTATTCTAGTCAAGTTGACCTTTAGCATAACGTGATGACCAGCTGTGGTACCTGTCCAGGGGGGATGAAGTAGCCCTGAGGGGAGCCAGCAAAGGACAGCTGCTGACCAGGGATCATCATCATCTGGGAGCCAGGCTGGTAGATGTGGGTGGGACCAACCGGACGAGGCCCACTGCTGGTCTGGACCCGGGTGACACTGGTGGGCCTGTTGGCATAATAAGGCTAGAGAAGAATGGGGGAGGGAGGGACAGAAACTGTCAGTATATTTGTGTGTGTGTGCACGTGCACCGCAGGGCTAAAATGTCACATACTGAAAGTGTCAGATAGTTGAGACTCCACGGGGAGGGGATATCCATCCAGGTTAGTACATCAAAGACTGGGAACTACAGGGCCGAGTGGAAAGAAATGTCTGCTACAATTTAACATTGATCACAGCTCACATCTACCCTAAAAATGTTACAATATCGACTCTGTATGACATGGTTGTTGTTGTGTGGCTGTGCATTCAGCCCTCAGGTTCTATACACTCAGATGAGAAGGAAGAGAGAAGCTGTTACCTGCAGTGCCCTGTATCCACCCTTCAGCCGGACAACACACAAGCAGAGAACAAGGGGGCGGGGTGACAGAAAGGCAACAGAAAAATAGGAAGAGTAATAAAAAATAGAGAGCAGAAGGAATGCGAGAGAGAATGTAAGAAGCAAGAGTAAATCACTCAGACATTACAGTTAGCAGTGCAAAACATCAGTCTTTCACATGCAGCTGACCATCAGAAAATATGAAGACGTTGCAGAAATATAAAGCTAGAGGGTAACAGACTTAAATTCCCATGGGGTTAGCATACGTGTTCTAGTTTCATCGATGCCTCTGTTTGCAGGCCTAGCAAGTGGTTTGGCCAGCACTTTGCTTGATTGGGGTAACCAATTTACACATATACAGGTGAAATGTAAAACCGGCAGACCATACTGCTGAGGTGCCTAGTACCTTTACTGAACTGCCCTACTGCGGGTGGTGTCATATTAGGTGTTACCATGGGTAGCATATGGGGTTACCAGCCTGGATGTCTTCACTGGGGGAATCCCTGGTCCCGGAGATCCACAAAAGGCTGAGGGACAGATTCTAGCACTCCACTACTCAAGGTCTTAATTGATAAAAAATATATACATTTCATTCAATCAGGTGGTTTAGGGTGTAGTTACAGCTGGATCTGGTCAGAACTAAAAAGGTTGTTGAGCCTCATCCTTCTCTAAAGTGAAATGTGTATTAATGCACTACTGTCCTATTGAGACGGCAGACATTTTGGGGAAGGTAAAGGGAGTTAGTACCTGTTGGTGTAAAGCACGGGGCCCGGTGGCAAACTGGGAGGGAGGACAGAAAAAGAGAGCAAGAGGTCAAGGTTGGTAGCCAGAGAGTGGTGAGATAGACCTTAAAAAACACACACACACACACACACTAAACCAAAGAGGTTAAGCAGAAAGACCGTTACACACAGGTTGGACCAAAGCGTTACAGTTGAGCAAGAGTTGGAGTTAAAAGGCCCAGTGCAGCCAAAAACATGATTTGTATGTTACATATACACATACAGTAGCAGTCAAAAGTTTGGACACCTACACATTCAAGGGGTTTTTCTTTATTTTTACAATTTTCTACATTGTAGAATAATAGTGAATAAATCATAACTATGAACTAACACATATGGAATCATGTAGTAACCAAAAAAAGTGTTAAATATATTTTATTTATTTATATATTTATTTTATTTGAGATTCTTCAAAGTAGCCACCCTTTGCCTTGATGTCAACTTTGCACACTCTTGGCATTCTCTCAACCAGCTCATGAGGTAGTCACCTGGAATGCTTTTCCAACAATCTTGAAGGAGTTCACACATATGCTGAGCACTTGTTGACTGCTTTTCCTTCACTCTGCGGTCCAACTCATCCCAAAGCATCTCAATTGGGTTGAAGTCGGGTGATTGTGGAGACCAGGTCATCTGATGCAGCACTCCGTCCCTCACCTTCTTGGTCAAATAGCCCTTACACAGCCTGGAGGTGTGTTGGGTCATTGTCCTGTTGAAAAACAAACGATAGTCCCACTAAGTGCAAACCAGATGGGATGGCGTATCGCTGCAGAATGCTGTGGTAGCCATGCTGGTTAATTGTGCCTTGAATTCTAAATAAATCACTGACAGTGTCACCAGCAAAGCACCCCCACACCACCTCCATGCTTCACAGTGGAAACCACACATGCGGAGCTGATCCGTTCAGTTACTCTCACAAAGACACAGCGTTTGGAAGCAAAAATCTCAAATTAGGACTCAGACGAAAGGACAGATTTCCACCAGTCTAATGTCTATTGCTCGTGTTTCTTGGCCCAAGCAAGTATCTTCTTATTGGTGTCCTTTAGTAGTGGTTTCTTTGCAGCAATTAGACTATGAATGCCTGACTCATACAGCCCATTTCTTTGGGCTGAAATCTGAGGTGCAATTATTTGCCGATTTCTGAGGCTGGTAACTCTAACGAACTTATCCTCTGCAGCAGAGGTAACTCTGGGTCTTCCTTTCCTGTGGTGGTCCTCATGAGAGCCAGTTTCATCATAGTGCTTGATGGTTTTTGCAACTGCACTTGAAGAAACTTTCAAAGTTCTTGAAATGTTCTAGATTGACTGACCTCCATGTCTTAAAAGTAATGATGGACTGTTGTTTCTCTTTTCTTATTTGAGATGTTCTTGCCATAGCCCTATTTGGTAAAAAGACCAAGTCCGTACTATCTTCTGTATACCACCTTGTCACAACACAACTGATTGGCACAAAATCATTAGAAAGGAATGAAATTCCACAAATTAACTTCAGACACACCTGTTAATTGAAAAGCATTCCAGGTGACTACCTCATGCAGCTGGTTGAGAGAATACAAAGAGTGTGCAAAGCTGTCATCAAGGCAAAGGGTGGCAACTTTGAAGAATCTCAAATATATTTTGATTTGTTTAACACTTTTGATTACTACATGATTCCATATGTGTTATTTCATAGTTTTTATGTCTTCACTATTATTCTACAATGTAGAAAAAAGCTAAAATAAAGAAAAACCCTGGAATGAGTAGGTGTGTCCAAACTTTTGACTGGTACTGTACATTTCCACACTGAGGTTGGAATAATACTGTGAAAATTATGATAATGCCCTTTGAGTATAAGAGCTGTTTGAAAAGACCGTCTGAAATTTCAGCCTATTTTGGTGGGATGGAGTTTTGGCCTGCCTGGCGACGTCACAAGGCGGTATAAGTTAATAGACCAATAACAATGAGTTTCAAACCTCTTGGCCAATAACAGCTAGTTCAGAGGTTTCATATCCCTCCCATTAGGTTCATCCAATTAGGCCCCTAACTCAGACAGTCCTAGCAAATTTCTTGCTTGAAAAAATATATTTTTGTTTTCAATTAAAACAGCAAAAAGAAACAATCATAGTAAGGTATTTAATTGTTACCCAGAAAACATTTGATATTTAGATAAAAACAGCTGCATTGGACCTTTCAGAATTGAAGTAGGGGTCTTACACTCAGCAAGACATAGAAGAGTCGACATTGAAAGAGTGTTGGCAAAAGAGCGGAAAATAAAAGGAGCAATTGAGTAGCAGAAGAAGTAGAGTGCACTACCTGTCGTGGCTGCGGTGCAGAATTCATTTGTTGGGGAGTTTGGGTGGCGAAGACAAGTGAAGTGGGCTGTCCAGAGGCATAGGTAGCCTGGGAAAGAGGGGAGGCAGAGAAACACAACTACATTAGCCGGCTAACTTGCTGCCAAAGATGGGTTGTGTTCAGTAGGATACAATGTAGCAAAACGCTTCAGAAAGGAAAACAAAAATGATCATCCTTATTGGACAAGATCAGGGGTGTATTTATTAGTCGCAGAACGTTTTGCAAGGGGAAACATTTAGCAGTGCAAAAGGCAGGTAGGACTGTTTGATTTAGTTTTGTTCCTAGAGTAAATGGTAAACAGTTTAATCTTTGTATTCACTAAAAACCAAATGGAACCAAACTGACGCAAACTTGATGAAACGGGGAGGGACCTATAGAAATTTGTCCAATAGAAACTCAGGGTTTTTTTGCAAACTGTTTTCCATTTGGAGTGAACATTTTCTGTTGCAAAACATTTTGCAAAAGTCTTTGTCTAATGAATAAAAACCCATGTAGAATCTCACGGTTTCAAAACATTGCCTCATGTTTTTTGCCTAATGAACGCTACTCTGATCTGTCAGAGCGAGCTGGGTCTTGTCATTGGCTCTCACCTGTGTCAGGCCAGGGGAGGGGGAGGGGAGTGGGACAGAGGTGGGTCCCGTTATAGGCTGCGGTGGTTTGTTCATTTCACGTAGTTCTGCATCAGGGTGGCGCTGACTTGCCAGCCGATCTGAGGAAGAGGAAGAGTTAGTCACCAAAATGAGCAAAAAATTAGGTACATCAATTTTCTTTAAATCCTCCAAGACATTAATCTCCATATTGATACTGGGTCAGCTGGACTAGGCTAGGCACACTAGATGTACAATAATCACCTGGACACCATGCCCAGTGAGCGAAAGAGCAGAAAGGTCAGAAAGCCAACTTGGGAAATCCCTGTATCAAACTCCTAAGAAGTTAACTTGCGGTTGCCCTCACGAAGCTACAGTACCCTATGACATATTCATGAGAAACCCTGAGTGTTTGTCTGCTGTAGTAGGTCATGGCAGTAAGGCTTAGAGCCAAATAACCCGACACTGGTCACAAGTTGGTGTTACAAAGTAGGAAACATTACAGTAGATAGGTTAGACCTTGTGTTAGAACACCATTTCATGGGCTTCCAGAAGTTCAGTCTAAATATGCCATTCCAGTGACACAATGTTGTTGTGCCGAGTTCCAAAATACCAATAAACCGCTATTTAGACCTTAAACAAAAAGACACCAACTCACTCCTGAGGGTGCATTGGGTTAATGGGAGTTACCACATCACTACAGGGGCAGTTCCACAATGCTACACTCCAGTCACAACAGACACATATAGTTAAGCCATTGGCAAAACCATCTATTGATCCTCCTGGTAGATGGTGCCAATAAAGAACACGTCACACCATGACTATTATTATCTCAAGGGAATAACTAACATTTCCTTTCAGAAGGAGAGACTATTTGGGGGGACTGAGATTGTGATAGAGAGCAGAATCATGTCTGCGAATTAGAAATTGCAAAAAATAAACTGCTCCTGGGTTGTGAAATTCAAATATCTTCTCTGCACCTTCGGGGATTAGGTTCACACCAATCTGAGCTTGTACATCTCACTCACTGTTTTAACTTACACTCAATTGAACTAACTAGTTATTTAGTATGAATGTCTTTCAGGTCAAAGTTCACTTGCCAGTAGCCTCCATTTGCTTCTAACATATTGTCTCTATTGTGGACATGTGTTGGTTACAATTTTTCAGATTCCTCAGAGATGTCCACATAACATCAGATGACAACTAACAATTTAAATAACATTTATAATTTTACTGGGAAGCAACACACTCCACTTTTGCATTTGAGGAATGTGGAATTGTAGACCAACATGGAATCAGGGTACGTGCATATTGCGGCCTTTAAAATGTTTAAGCAATTTCCCGATAGTGTTTTTGACATGCCATTAATTAAAGCATGAAAAGATGTCGTGTCAAACTGATAGCACATGGTCTAAAGAGGACATCTCACATTAGGAAGACGTGTCATATGGCTGGCTAGCTAGCAAAGCAGCCGGTGTTAGCCACTATAGTTAGCTTCCATATGTTATCCCATCCCTGGCTAGCCCACTCTGTTTTTGGCGCTAAATAAAACGAAAGACCATTAAATGAACGTATGATAACTAACATGATACGTTTTCCTGGGTAGATTAGGTATAACATTAGTTACTGGTAGATCAAATTGCAAGCAAGGCCTTCTAGCGTGCTAACAATGCCGGGGAGGACCACTGATGGTGGATTTCACACACCGCTAGCTAGCCTGTAGTAGCCTACGTGTCTCATAGTAATGAGTGAGTGAACTTGACTAGCTACAGTAAATTAGTTCGCTAACTTAAATCCACCTGAAATTCTGTAGTGACATGTCTACACATATATACATTATGGATTGTAATATAAAATATCACTTTATTTGTACCCAACTGAAATAGTTAAGACTTTCAATCACATGTTAATTTCCAAGCTAGTCTTCCAAGGAGTATTCATTCTAGGCCCGACTAAGCCACACATTGAAAGCCCAGCATGACAATTGCTTTGGCTACAGATTTATGGGCAGGTTAACCAACGTTAACCAGCAATTTTAAAACAGTGTGATAAAAATAAACTTACTTGCGAGTAAATTGACAGATTGGCATCTTGAAGTAAAGCGTGAATCTACACCATTTGTTTCGATGGGAACTGTCAAATTGATGAAAGATTTGCGAAATCTCATTAAGTTACCTTGCTAACATTCTAGACTAGCATTAGCTCGCTAGCTAATTTATCAACAATAAGTTCACCAACTTCAAACACAGACCTGAGCTGGCTAACTAACTTCAATAATGAAATGCTCGAGAGTTGTTCCAACCCAATTTCATGCAAAGGTTAACTAACTAACCAACCAGGCTCGTTTTGACGAGCACAGAGAAACACAGTTAAAGCCAAGACTATTTCTAGCCGCTAACATTAGCTAGCTAGTTATTCTTCTTAAAGATAGAAAGCTATTTAGCCAAGTTAGCAAACCTTGTAAAATGGACTGACAGAACAGGGCCTTCATCCGTGCGTTAGTCTTTCACAGCGTAATAGCAGGTATCGAACTTTAGCACAATATTCTTACCGGGTATGAAGTGTCTGAGGGATCGGAGGGAAGACTTGAATAAACAATGGAAAAAAGACAGTATTTTATAACCTATTGTCCATTACTTAAAATTGTAGCTAATGTAGTTTCTTGTCCTCTCCTCCACATGGAAAGTGTGCCTTTATTGACTTAGCAGCTAGCTAGGTGAGTGCTGTCACTTCGTCTTTAAATTCCCAGAACGTGCAAAAGTGACAGGGCAGAAACTGTATTAATATCGCACTTGAAGGTTACTATTGACAACTCCAATGCCTCCTAAAAAAGCCTCTGGACCGGAGATCCATGATCAAGGCGCCGATGGTAACGGATTGCCGGTAAAATACAATATACTGGGGGTTTCATTCGGTTTACAGCGAGGCCATGGTGCAATGCATTATCGTCCGCTGGAGCCGGCAGGACTGTGCCCGGGTACGCATGGGTACTTCCGGGAAAATTATTATTTGATGCTGCCACCTCCATCACGTGACAGTGGAAACTAAAATCCAAATGTTGTGTTATTACTACCTCTGAGGGTTTAGAGCTTGGGGTATTCAGTATGGCTAGACGGTACACGGTCTTTCTCTCGGCACATATCAAAGCTGCAAGCTAAAGTTATATCTAGACTTTGTTTCCTCTATCATAACAGCTCCTCTTTCACCCCAGCTGCCTTACTAACCCTGATTCAGATGACCATCCTACCCATGCTAGATTACGGAGACATCATTTATAGATTGGTAGGTAAGGGTGCTCTCGAGCAGCTAGATGTTATTTACCATTCGGCCATCAGATTTGCCACCAATGCTCCTCATAAGGACACATCACTGCACTTTATACTCCTCTGCAAACTAGTAATCTCTGTATACCCGTCGCAAGACCCACTGGTTGATGCTTATTTATAAAACCCACTTAGGCCTCACTCCCCCCTATCTGAGATATCTACTGCAGCCCTTATCCTCCACATACAACACCTATTCTGCCAGTCACATTCTGTTTAAAGTCCCTAAAGCACACACATCCCTGTGTCGCTCCTCTTTTCAGTTCGCTGCAGCTAGCGACTGGAACAAGCTGCAACAAACACTCAAACTGGACAGTTTTATCTCAATCTCTTCATTCAAAGACTCAATCATGGACACTTTTACTCACAGTTGTGGCTGCTTTGCGTGATGTATTGTTGCCTCTACCTTCTTGCCCTTCGTGCTGTTGTCTTTTCCCAATAATGTTTTTACCATGTTTTGTGCTGCTACCATGTTGTTGTTATGTTGTGTTGATACCATGCTGTGTTGTCATATGTTGCTGCCTTGCTATGTTGTTGTCTTAGGTCTCTCTTTATGTAGTGTTGTCTCTCTTGTCGTGATGTGTGTTTTGTCCTATATTTTTTTAATGTTTTGTTCATTTTTACAAAACAAATTCTCAACTGAATTCACAGTTTCATCTACTGCTTAGGTTGCTTGAACGTTGAGGGGTTGGGAGAGAGAGTGTGTGTTTGCCACAAAGGTAAGCTCCACTATTCTTTCTGCTGGCAGGAATGGAAAGTGCATGCCTTCTCCAAATCTGAGGGGAGAATGGGAGAACAGGTTTTAGCTTCAGATGCAGATATGTCCTTTATACATGCCAATAACTCATCTGCCACCGCCCGACTACGTGAACATTTGAGGCCCGCAACAGACCCTAACAAAAATATAGAAAATGCGTTATAGAGTCAAAGATGGCAGTTTGACTTTTTTACAGGCTTTCAGATAGGCCTATGTTTCTGCTTATAATTTCTAACACTTTGGTAGAGTATTTGTTAGTCAACTTGTCTATGATTAGATACATGCAGATTATCTTCTGTCATTTGCTCCCGACTGGCGCAGTGGTCTAAGGCACTGCATCTCAGTGCAAGAGGCGTCACTGCAGGCCCTGGTTCTAATCTGGTCTTGATTGGGAGTCCCATAGGGCGGCGCACAACTGGCCTAGCGTCGTCCGGATTTGGCCGGGGTAGGCCGTCATTGTAAATAATAATTTGTTCTTAACTGACTTGCCAAGTTAAATAAAGGTTAAATACAAAAATTATTATAATAATACAAAAATTTGCTGACTTGTTGCCTTAGAATCAAATCAAATTGGATTTGTCACATACAACAGCTTACCGTTAAATGCTTACTTACAAGCCCTCAACCAACAATGCAGTTCAAGAAATATAGTTTTTTTTTTACGAAATAAACCAAAGTAAAAACAATATATAAAATCAAAAAGTAACAGAAGAAAATGACATAACAATAACGAGGCTAGTAAATAAGCATTTGCTCACCAGAATGTGATACATCGATAGAATGAATGCTTCAGCGTAGTTGACATTGGTACAGTTTTCTCTTTCATCTCTGCTTCTCTCATGCAGCAAAGACGTTTGGGGCCGTGAAGAAAATGTAATAACAAAAATAAAAATACAGAAAGATATTCTGTGCAAAATGTCCAAATGGCATCAGTTTAACTGGTTTTAAGGAAATTAATAGCTGTGAAAACTACCCAACATGTTTTTTGTAAGATTTCAGTTAGGCTTGGATGCATATTTTATGCTGTTGAAATATGCTATCAGCTTTTATGCGATGTGGTCTCAGAGCATTTCTTATTATTCTGTACATAAATCCGAGACACTCCATTTAGTATGATTTGTTATGTTTCGTATGGTATGTATTAATTGGTTGATGTCCATCATCAATTTCTTATGATATGTGTCACGCCCTGGTCTTAGTATTTTGTGTTTTCTTTATTCATTTGGTCAGGCCAGGGTGTGACATGGGTTTTGTATGTGGTGTGTTTTGTCTTGGGGTTTTGTTAGGTATTGGGTTTGTGGCTTAGTAGGGGTATCTAGTATAGTCTATGGCTGTCTGGAGTGGTTCTCAATCAGAGGCAGGTGTTTATCGTTGTCTCTGATTGGGAACCATATTTAGGCAGCCATATTCTTTGAGTGTTTGGTGGGTGATTGTTCCTGTCTCTGTGTTTTGCACCAGATAGGCTCAGTCATTTGTTTTTTTTTTTCTTTTCACTTGTTTTGGAAGAGAAGAGAACGAGCGCCATTCTCCTTGCGGAGATGGTGCTAAATACATCAACACGGTCGGTCCCTGGGATTGGGCTGGCCAACACGATTCGGTTTGCTTGGAAGGAAAAGGAGATGTAGCCTTTAGGACGGGAATCTTTTGGAAGGATAATATTGATGGGGATTCTAAAGCTGACGGTGAAGGACGTGTTTTGTTTCCAAGGCAACTCGTTGGAGGGAGCATACGACGTGGCACCAAATACAGAGGTAAAACACGATGATATCCTGAGAAGGGCAAGAGCAGTGGGAGGTGAGAGGCCGATGTGCCACTACGAAATAACAAGCCTGGCGAAGAATAACTTTAGGGTTATAACTGTCAACATTTACAACCCTTACGTTAAGGACGAAGAGGTGAGGGCTTTTCTGGGGAGATATATGGATAACGTCTCCTCAGCAAGGCACCTCAAAGACTCCCTTGGGTTTTGGAATGGGAGGAGAGGTTTCCAGGCCCTCCTCAGAGAGGACCCAAAGGGACATGGTGGCTACCTCCATCCTCCTGCTATGTTCTCCCTAGGGGCTGACAGGGGGACGTTGTTTTATGCACGTCAGCCCCCATTTTGCAGACGCTGTATGGCCTACGGTCACATATTCGCCTCATGCAGTACAAGAAAATGCAGATTTTGTGCATCTGAGGATCACGAGGCGAGGGATTGTGACAAGCCTAAGACGTGCCATGGGTGTGGCTCATCAGCACACCTGTGGCGGGGGTGCCCGGCCCGTCAGCGGTCATATGCGTCTGCGGCTGGGGGGGAGCAGGGGCGGGGGATGGGGGAAGAAGAGGAGGGGAAGGAAGCACGCCTCATGATCAGAGTACAGGTCCAGAGGGGAAGGCCACAAGGAAGGAGGAGGAGCAAGAAGCGGCGGAAGGAAGAGAGAAGGAAACGGAAGGCACGGGAGTAGGAGAACCAGGAAAAGCGGCGGAAGAAGGCAACCGAGTGGAGGAGCATGAGAGAGAAGAAAGCGATGGAGGAGTGGTGGAGAAGGAGACGGTGGAAGAGCAAGTGGACTGGGGGGAATGTGCCCTGGTGGAGGAGCTGGCGGGGGGGGGGGGGGTGGTATCTCTCCACTGCCGTCATCACCAAAGAAGAGAATGAAGAGGAGGGAGCGATTGGCCGACAGTGAGAGGGATGGGATGGCCAAGAGAGTGATGGGGGTGGGAGAAACCTCTGGGTTGCTGCTGGTTTCCACAGGCTCTCAATATCTGTTGGGTGGGGACACACCTAACAAGACTCAGGACTGGGTACAGGAGGAGGTGGGGAGTTTTTTGTTTGGGGACTCAGCCTCCCCGAATTTTTTCCAATCCAGCTGCAGCACTGGGGAGGGGGAGGATTGTGGGGGTAGACCCAGGGTGCAGGGCACCCCGGAGCCAAACACTATTCCTGCATCCTGGGTTGGTGAGATGGAGGAAGGGGGGGGGATGTTGGGAGTACAGATGGTGTTATCACCGGTAGATATGGAGCAGGGGAGCATCGGGTGAGTCTCCTGTTTTTGTTTTTTTCTGTCTGGGTTTAGAATTTGAGTGTATTACATGTTTTTATTTTATTCTTTCATGGGGTCTGATTTTACTTTTGTTAGTTTAAATGTAAGGGGTTTAAGGGATTGTGTTAAGAGGAGGGCGGTTTTTAGTTATTTGGAGGGTGTGGGGTTTGATTTTTGTTTTTTACAGGAGGTTCACCTGAGGGATGGAGGGGATGTTAATAGGTTTAAGAGGGAGTGGGACAAGGGGGAGTCGGTTTGGGGTGTTGGGGGGGTGCGCTCATCGGGGGTAGGGATTTTGTGTGGGCACAGGGAGGTTAAAGTGGAGGATTATTTTGTGGTAATGCAGGGGAGGGTTATAGGGGTGGATGTCACGATAAGGGATTGTAATTTTAGATTAGTGGTGGTGTATGGACCACAGGTGGTGGCAGACAGGAGGGAGATGGTGGACTGTCTGACGCCCCTGTGTGTCACAAATAGGAAATTAGTGATAGGAGGGGATTTTAATACAGATTTAGGAAGAGGGGGGGGATAGCAGTGCAGGCGCCATTGCCAGGCTAATGGCTTGCCATGGTCTGGTAGATGGTGGTCTGCACACTACTCCGAAAATGGACGGTCCTACATGGCGCAACTCCAGGGGGTTGAGCGGAGGCTCGACTATATTTTTGTACCCAGGTCTTTGGGTAAGTTGTCTGGGCGGCTGTTGCCTGTTTTCTTTTCGGATCACGACGGGGTGCTCCTGCAGGTGGGGTCGCCAGTCTGCCTCTTTGGTAGGGGGTACTGGAAGCTAGATCGGGATGTGCTGGAGGAGCAGGCTTTTGTTGACGGGTTTTATGGTTTCTTTTGGAGGCTTGAGGGACTCCGGTTCATGTGCGAGGGGGTGTTAGAGTGGTGGGAATTAGTTAAGGTGAGGATTAGGGCTTTTATAATAGGGTATTGCAAGAGGAAAAAAGGGAGGAGAGGAGGGAGGTGGATCGTATCCAAAGGTTAATTGAACTCGAGTACGAGGCAGGCAACCTCGGCGGGTCGTTTGACTGGGAGAGATCCGCAACCCTAAAGCCGCAGCTCAGGGAGTTGCAGGAGCGGAAGGCTCGAGCTTTCCTGGAGCGTGCGCATAGTGGCTTTCTAGAACACAATGAGACTTGTTCTGCTATGTTCTTTAAGTCGGTTAGGTCCAGACAGAGTAGGAAGGTAATGCATGGCGTTAGGGAAGAAAATGGTAGTATAGTTAGAGAACCAGAGGATATGGTCAGGGTGACAACTGATCATTTCCAAGGTTTATTTAAGGAAAGGGAAATAGATGTAGAGCAGGGAAATGTGTTTTTAGAACACTTGTCCAGGCGGTTGCCGGAGGACATTAGAGAAGTGATGGAGGCCCAGATCTCACTAGAAGAGGTTGAGAGCGCTCTTAGGAGGATGGGAAAAGGGAAGGTGCCTGGGATAGATGGGCTGCCGGCTGAGTTTTATCTCAAGTTTTGGGGTATACTTGGACCAGTGGTCCTCGAAGTCTTGAAGGCCATCCTTGAGACAGGGGTCCCGGGGGGATCAATGGCTGTTGGTGTGCTGTCACTTTTATATAAGAAGGGGGAAGTAACAGACCTTGGCAACTGGCGACCGTTGACCATGCTGTGTGTAGATTACAAGCTACTTGCAAAGGTTTTAGCAGACCGGTTGCGCACAGCCCTTCCCTACGTCGTCCATGAGGATCAGACGTGCGGGGTAGAGGGCCGCTCTATTAGATGGAACCTACAGTTAATCAGGGACTCCATCGCTTGGGTTGAAGATAGAGGACTGCCTTTAATGGTAGCAGCGCTAGATCAGGCGAAAGCCTTTGATCGCGTGAATAGATCATTTTTATTCAGAGTGTTAGGTCGATTAGGATTTGGGGAGAAGTTCATAGGATGGATTCGTACATTATATGTCGGAGCGGGGTGCCGAGTTAGTGTAAATAGTCACTTGGGTGACGTTTTTGACCTCTCGTCTGGGGTCAGGCAGGGGTGCCCACTCTCGGCTCTCCTCTTCGTTCTGTACATGGAGCCTCTGGGGGCTGCCATTAGGGCAGACACAGGGGTGGAAGGCTTGTTGATCCCTGGAAGTGGTGGGCTGCGTGTTAAGATGACGCAGTACGCCGACAACACTTCCTTGCTGCTGTGCAAGGACTCGTGCCTGACAAGGTCCCTTGCCATCTTTGGGGATTTCACCCGAGCGTCGGGAGCAGTTCTGAACCATGCAAAGTCTTCCGTCAAGTTTTTCGGAAGATGGCGCGGTAGAACGGATGTGCCCAGGGGGTTATCTCTCTGTGAGGGGGCCCTGAGGATTCTCGGGGTCCATTTTGAGACCTCCGGCTCAGCGACGCTAAACTGGAACATGCGTATCGCAGTGGTACAGAGGAAGCTAGCAATGTGGAAGGCTAGGTATTTGTCTTTTATGGGCAAAGTCCTGGTTCTAAAGGTGGATGTGTTGCCGTCTCTTTTGTATTTGGCGTACATCTACCCATTGCCGGATAGTCTGAGGAGGCCTCTAGTGAGGCTTGTGTTTCAGTTCATGTGGAGTGGCAGGTGCGAGTGGGTCGCCAGGGCACGCATGCTTTGTCCCATCGGGGAGGGAGGTAGGGGGGTACCACATTTCCCCCTCAAGCTGGACGCAATTTTTGTTTCTTTCTTGTTAACGGAGCTTGCTCATCCAGTGATACACCCGTCCGGTTACCTCCTGCGGGTGTTCTTCTCGTATCAGGCGAGAAGCGTAATGGTGTGGTCTAACACGGGTCCTCGGGCGGAACAGCTGCCGTGGCACTTTGGTCATGCGGCCAAGTGGTTGCGTGCGCACCCTGAGGTTGAAGTTGCCCGAGTAGGTTTAGATCACAGGCACCTGTACGAGGAGGTCAGAAAGGCAGGGAGTCCGGCGCCTGTAGTGGGCATCTCGGAAGTGGTCTGGGAGGGAGTGCAGGCGCGGGGTCTGGACAACAGGCTCAAGGACCTGAATTGGTTGAGCCTCCATAAGTGCTTGCCGGTACGTTCCATCATGTACCGGTATAGTTTGGTGCAATCCCCCACCTGTCCAAGATCTTCTTGTGGCAGGGAGGAGACTGTGCGCCATGTCTTTTGGGACTGTGCCTTTGCCGGAGTAGTATGGGCTAGGGCACGGGTGTTGTTAGGTTTGGTAAGGGGGGATTTTGTATTGACGTGGGCCAGGTTAGAGAGAGGTGTAGGGAGAACGAGAGGGACGGATAGGGACAGGTTTCTGCTCTGGCTTCTCATGAGTCTCTTTAAACGGGGGCTGTGGGAAGCCAGGCAGAACATGGTGAAGACAGGGAGAGATTGGGGGGTGGAAGGGATAGTGAGGAGGGTGGAAGGAGATTTGAGGGGGAGGATGAACGGGGAGATAGGGAAAGGTAGTTTGTAGGATGACGGGGAGGGAAGATGCTCCCCTGAGGTTTTGTTTGGGGTTTTTGTTTTGTTTAAATTAAAATACCACTATTTGAGTTTGTATGGAAATTATGAGTTGTAAAGAATGAATGGTATTGATGATAATAAATTATTTTTTATAAAAAAAAATTAAAAATAGGCGCAGTCACTTTGGTTTTTTATTTTTTCCTTGTTTTGGAAGAGAAGAGAACGTGAGCCGGGTGCGCCATTCTCCTTGCGGAGATGGTGCAAAATACATCAACACGGTCGGTCCCTGGGATTGGGCTGGCCAACACGATTCGGTTTGCTTGGAAGGAAAAGGAGTTGGAGCCTTTAGGACAGGAAACTTTTGGAAGGATAATATTGATGGGAATTCTAAAGCTGACGGTGAAGGACGTGTTTTGCTTCCAAGGCAACTCGTTGGAGGGAGCATACGACGTGGCACTACATACAGAGGAGAAACACGATGATATCCTGAGAAGGGCAAGAGCAGTGGGAGGTGAGAGGCCGATGAGCCACTATGAAATAACAAGCCTGGCGAGGAACAACTTTAGGGTTGTAACTGTCAACATATACAACCCATACGTTAAGGACGAAGAGGTGAGGGCCTTTCTGGGGAGATACATGGATAACGTCTCCTCAGCAAGGCACCTCAAAGACTCCCTTGGGTTTTGGAATGGGAGGAGAGGCTTCCAGGCCCTCCTCAGGGAGGACCCAAAGGGACATGGTGGCTACCTCCATCCTCCTGCTTTGTTTCTCCCTGGGGGCTGACAGGGGGACGTTGTTTTATGCACGTCAGCCTCCATTTTGCAGGCGCTGTATGGCCTATGGCCACATCTTCGCCTCGTGCAGCGCAAGACAATGCAGATTTTGTGGATCTGGGGAGCACGAGGCGAAGGATTGTGACGAGCCTAAGGCGTGCCACGGGTGTGGCTCGTTAGCACACCTGTGGCGGGGGTGTCCGGCTCGTCAGAGGTCATACGCGTCTGTGGCTGGGGGGGGAGCAGGAGCGGGGGATGGGGGAAGAAGAGGAGGGGAAGGAAGAATGCCTCATGACCAGAGTACAGGTCCAGAGGGGAGGGTCGCAAGGAAGGAGGAGGAGCAAGAAGTGGCAGATGGAAGAGAGAAGGAAACGGAAGGCACGGGAGTAGGAGAACCAGGAAAAGCGGCGGAAGAAGGCAAGCGAGTGGAGGAGCATGAGAGAGAAGAAAGCGAGGGAGGAGTGGTGGAGAAGGAGATTGTGGAAGAGCAAGTGGAGTGGGGGGAAAGTGCCCTGGTGGAAGAGATGAGGGGTATGGTGGAGGAGCTGGCGGGGGGGGGAGGGTGGTATCTCTCCACTGCCGCCATCACCAAAGAAGAGAATGAAGAGGAGGTGCGATTGGCCGACAGTGAGAGGGAGGGGATGGCCAAGAGAGTGATGGGGGTGGGAGAAACCTCTGGGTTGCTGCTGGTTTCCTGCTTGGGTGACGTTTTTGACCTCTCGTCTGGGGTCAGGCAGGTGTGCCCACTCTCGGCTCTCCTCTTCGTTCTCTACATGGAGCCTCTGGGGGCTGCCATTAGGGCAGACACAGGGGTGGAAGGCTGTTTGATCCCTGGAAGTGGTGGGCTGCGTGTTAAGATGACGCAGTACGCCAACGACACTTCCTTGCTGTTGTGCAAGGACTCGTGCCTGACAAGGTCCCTTGCCATCTTTGGGGATTTCCGTCAAGTTTTTCGGAAGATGGCGTGGTAGAATGGATATGCCCGGGGGGTTATCTCTCTGTGAGGGGGCCCTGAGGATTCTCGGGGTCCATTTTGAGACCTCCGGCTCAGCGACGCTAAACTGGAACATGCGTATCGCAGTGGTACAGAGGAAGCTAGCAATGTGGAAGGCTAGGTATTTGTCTTTTATGGGCAAAGTCCTGGTCCTAAAGGTGGATGTGTTGCCGTCTCTTTTGTATTTGGCGTACATCTACCCATTTCCGGATAGTCTGAGGAGGCCTCTAGTGAGGCTTGTGTTTCAGTTCATGTGGAGTGGCAGGTGCGAGTGGGTCGCCAGGGCACGCATGCTCTGTCCCATCGGGGAGGAAGGTAGGGGGGTACCACATTTCCCCCTCAAGCTGGACGCAATTTTTGTTTCTTTCTTGTTAACGGAGCTTGCTCATCCAGTGATACACCCGTCCGGTTACCTCCTGCAGGTGTTCTTCTCCTCCTGCGGGTGTTCTTCTCGTATCAGGCGAGAAGCGTAATGGTGTGGTCTAACACGGGTACTCGGGCGGAACAGCGCACCCTGAGGTTGAAGTTGCCCGAGTAGGTTTAGATCACAGGCACAGGTACGAGGAGGTCAGAAAGTTTAGGGCTGGGTGTCATTTAGATTTGTAAGGGGATAGATTAAGGACGGGGAGATAGGGAAAGGTAGTTTGTAGGATGACGGGGAGGGAAGATGCTCCCCTGAGGTTTTGTTTGGGGTTTTTGTTTAGTTAAATTAAAATACCATTATTGAAGTATGAATGAAAATTATGAGTTGTAAAGAATGAAGGTTTTGAATGTAATAAATTATTTTTTCAAAAAAAAAAAAGATAGGCTGTATAGGTTTTCACGTTACGTTTGTTGTTTTTGTATTGTTCGTTTTTTCATCTTCATTAAACATGTATCAAGAATACGACGCTGCGTTTTGGTCCGACTCTCCTTCACCGCAAGAAAACCGTTACAATATGTTACGAATAGCAAATCGTACAATGTTTTACAGATTGCAATTCATTCAATATGTTACGAATTTGCAAAACATACATTATGTTACAAATTTGGCTAATGTTAGTGTAACGGATGTGAAACGGTTAGCTAGTTAGCAGTGGTGCGTGCTAAATAGCGTTTCAATCGGTGACGTCACTTGCTCTGAGACCTTGAAGTAGTGGTACCCCTTGCTCTGCAAGGGCTGCGGCTTTTGTGGAGCGATGGATAACGATGCTTCGTGGGTGACTGTAGTTGATGTGTGCAGAGGGTCCCTGGTTCGCGCCCGGGTAGGGGCGAGGGGGCGGTCTAAAGTTATACTGTTACATTAGCTCTAGGGGATAAGGGTTAAGTTTAGGAGTTAGGTTAAGGTTAGGGGAAGGGTTAGCTAAAATGCTAAGTAGTTGCAAAGTTGCTAATTATGTAAAATGCTTGAGTTGCCCATAATGAGATTCTGGACACGCAACCTTTGGGTAGCTAGACGTTAATGTTATATTGGCGAGCATACAAGTTAGGCCCTAAAGCTTAGGCATAGACTACACACTAATGCCAGAAAAAACAATGTAAGAAAAACCTCACTGTAGCCTATAGATATGAATTTCACAATAATTATACATTTATGGACTTTTAATGAATTGTTTTGTCTTTATTCAACCAAACCGCCACCCACCCTTCTTCCGAACAATATTTCATGACCCTAAAGCCACCCGCCACTGTTGGATCCTGTGTTTTACATTATAGCCATTACCATATATATGATTGAATAGTATCTGCTGTTGGCTTGTGTGGATGTATGTATGTGTTATGCAACATAGCTGACTTGAAACATTGTTAAAAGCTTCAGGGCCATGGGCCTTTCTCATGATGGAAAAAAGACAGGAACTGTGCAATGAGTTAGGGGGGGGGCACATTCAGAGCGTGGGGTTGCAGAACAAGCGGCCTTTTGTTAGATAACAGGAGCCAGGTGCGAGATAACGGTATGGAGCATGAGCGCATGGATGTTCTTCACAGCAACAGTTATATCTATCAACAGAAGCGCCAAGAGGCGGAGACCCGCCTGAGCGCCTGCAATAGGCTGAGCAAGTTTAAACCACGCCCAGTCTCTACTGTGATAGACAGTTCCAACCCGTCTGTTGGCCTATCACAGTATAAAGAATACTGTCAGTTCTGTTCTGCCCTGTGTGGTATTACAGTGAGCCCGTATATACGAAAGTTGCATTTGCCATTTATTACTTAGCTAATAAAAAATACATAGTATAAAATCGGTGACTCATTGTTATATTTATCCTGATACCAGATTCGAATTTACGCAACTCTAACACCACACGGATATAACCGCATGACTGCAAGTTATGAGTCAACCTGCGCATCTGTGTAAGGTAGTGACAAATTAAACAGAGACTTGAAAGAGTCTCGCCTCTTATCTGAGTATTGGAGGGAGAAACATATCCCTCTGGGGCTTAGAATTAACAAAGCCCCGGCTTTTGGCTTAGAAGACAGTAATTTTATGCAGAGATGGGAGAATGTTTTGAACAATTGCTCTCTAGATCTCATGTTGCTTGTCATTGAAAAGCCCAAGCAGAGACAGAGATAATGCGACAGAGTGCTCGCATCAGAAGTTTTTCTCTCGCTGACAGATGAGTAGTTGGTGTCTCGGTTCCTTTGGGACCACATAGGGCTGAACTTGGATCAGTACCTGGATCTGACACCATGCAGGTCATAGACCGTGCCCTTGGAGTAGTGCTCAGTATTCTTCTGTTTTTTCTCCAGTGTGTGCCTCTTCAGTTCTTTTTGAAAGGTGGCGATTTTCTCTGTTAATGTGGCAAACATTTCGATTTATTTTTATTTAAACGGGAAAGTCAGTTAAGAACAAATTCTTATTTACAATGATGGCCTACCCCGGCCAAATCCTAACCTGGATGACAATGGACCAATTGTGCGCTGCCCTATTGGACTCCCAATCATGGCCTGTTGTGATACAGCCTGTAATGACGCCTCTTGCACTGAGATGCAATGCCTTAGACCACTGCGCCACTCGGGAGCCCGAAATCAACTAGCCCATGTCAGCTAATGTTTTTTTATTTAGGTTTTTTGCCCATAGATAATGTTGTAATTTTTTTGTCACTCAAATATTACATGAATACACATTAGACATGGCAAAATGTAAAGAATTGCGTGTGATGTTCCCGAATGCTGGAAGGTGGGCCCCGAGTGAAACAGTTTGGGAACCCCTGCTTTAGACCAATGTTGGATTGCTGAAAAGGAGAGGGATTTCCTCATCACCCCTCACCCAGTATGTGCAGCTTACTATGGCCTACCTAAGATTCACAACAAACTATCTGATCCTCCTCTGAGACCTATAGTCTCTGATAATGACAGCCTCACGGAACCCCTATCCCAATTTGTAGATTTTTTCATAAAAAATGTGGTTCCTTCCCTTCCAGCATTATTGGGTGACAACAATGATGTATTAAAGATCCTTGAGAACGTCAAATTTGAATCTAATGATATGCTTATAAATATGAATGTTCTTTATACGAACATCCCTCATACTCTAACTTCTAACTTCCGCGACGCATATAAGGCCCTGCCCCGCCCCCCTTTCGGAAAAGCTGACCACGACTCCATTTTGTTGATCCCTGCCTACAGACAGAAACTAAAACAAGAGGCTCCCACGCTGAGGTCTGTCCAACGCTGGTCCGACCAAGCTGACTCCACACTCCAAGACTGCTTCCATCACGTGGACTGGGAGATGTTTCGTATTGCGTCAGATAACAACATTGACGAATACGCTGATTCGGTGTGCGAGTTCATTAGAACCTGCGTTGAAGATGTCGTTCCCATAGCAACGATTAAAACATTCCCTAACCAGAAACCGTGGATTGATGGCAGCATTCGTGTGAAACTGAAAGCGCGAACCACTGCTTTTAATCAGGGCAAGGTGTCTGGTAACATGACCGAATACAAACAGTGCAGCTATTCCCTCCGCAAGGCTATCAAACAAGCTAAGCGCCAGTACAGAGACAAAGTAGAATCTCAATTCAACGGCTCAGACACAAGAGGCATGTGGCAGGGTCTACAGTCAATCACGGACTACAGGAAGAAACCCAGCCCAGTCACGGACCAGGATGTCTTGCTCCCAGGCAGACTAAATAACTTTTTTGCCCGCTTTGAGGACAATACAGTGCCACTGACACGGCCTGCAACGAAAACATGCGGTCTCTCCTTCACTGCAGCCGAGGTGAGTAAGACATTTAAACGTGTTAACCCTCGCAAGGCTGCAGGCCCAGATGGCATCCCCAGCCGCGCCCTCAGAGCATGCGCAGACCAGCTGGCCGGTGTGTTTACGGTCATATTCAATCAATCCCTATACCAGTCTGCTGTTCCCACATGCTTCAAGAGGGCCACCATTGTTCCTGTTCCCAAGAAAGCTAAGGTAACTGAGCTAAATGACTACCGCCCCGTAGCACTCACATCCGTCATCATGAAGTGCTTTGAGAGACTAGTCAAGGACCATATCACCTCCACCCTACCTGACACCCTAGACCCACTCCAATTTGCTTACCGCCCAAATAGGTCCACAGACGATGCAATCTCAACCACACTGCACACTGCCCTAACCCATCTGGACAAGAGGAATACCTATGTGAGAATGCTGTTCATCGACTACAGCTCGGCATTCAACACCATAGTACCCTCCAAGCTCGTCATCAAGCTCGAGACCCTGGGTCTCGACCCCGCCCTGTGCAACTGGGTACTGGACTTCCTGACGGGCCGCCCCCAGGTGGTGAGGGTAGGCAACAACATCTCCTCCCCGCTGATCCTCAACACTGGGGCCCCACAAGGTTGCGTTCTGAGCCCTCTCCTGTACTCCCTGTTCACCCACGACTGCGTGGCCACGCACGCCTCCAACTCAATCATCAAGTTTGCGGACGACACAACAGTGGTAGGCTTGATTACCAACAACGATGAGACGGCCTACAGGGAGGAGGTGAGGGCCCTCGGAGTGTGGTGTCAGGAAAACAACCTCACACTCAACGTCAACAAAACTAAGGAGATGATTGTGGACTTCAGGAAACAGCAGAGGGAACACCCCCCTATCCACATCGATGGAACAGTAGTGGAGAGGGTAGCAAGTTTTAAGTTCCTCGGCATACACATCACAGACAAACTGAATTGGTCCACTCACACAGACAGCATCGTGAAGAAGGCGCAGCAGCGCCTCTTCAACCTCAGGAGGCTGAAGAAATTCGGCTTGTCACCAAAAGCACTCACAAACTTCTACAGATGCACAATCGAGAGCATCCTGGCGGGCTGTATCACCGCCTGGTATGGCAACTGCACCGCCCTCAACCGTAAGGCTCTCCAGAGGGTAGTGAGGTCTGCACAACGCATCACCGGGGGCAAACTACCTGCCCTCCAGGACACCTACACCACCCGATGTCACAGGAAGGCCATAAAGATCATCAAGGACATCAACCACCCGAGCCACTGCCTGTTCACCCCGCTATCATCCAGAAGGCGAGGTCAGTACAGGTGCATCAAAGCTGGGACCGAGAGACTGAAAAACAGCTTCTATCTCAAGGCCATCAGACTGTTAAACAGCCACCACTAACACTGAGTGGCTGCTGCCAACACACTGACACTGACTCAACTCCAGCCACTTTAATAATGGGAATTGATGGGAAATGATGTAAATATATCACTAGCCACTTTAAACAATGCTACCTTATATAAATGTTACTTACCCTACATTATTCATCTCATACGCATACGGATATACTGTACTCTATAGCATCGACGGTATCCTTATGTAATACATGTATCACTAGCCACTTTATACTATACTATGCCACTTTGTTTACATACTCATCTCATTTGTACATACTGTACCCGATACCATCTACTGTATCTTGCCTATGCTGCTCTGTACCATCACTCATTCATATATCCTTATGTACATATTCTTTATCCCCTTACACTGTGTACAAGACAGTAGTTTTGGAATTGTTAGTTAGATGACTTGTTATTACTGCATTGTCGGAACTAGAAGCACAAGCATTTCGCTACACTCGCATTAACATCTGCTAACCATGTGTATGTGACAAATAAAATTTGATTTGATTTGAGGCCTAGAAGCCCTCTCCCACTATCGAGATCAGGCCTGGGCAATTCCAGTCCTCGAGAGCCTGATTGGTGTCACAGTTTTGCCCCAGCCCCAGCTAACACACCTGACTCCAATAATCAACTAATCATGATCTTCAGTTTAGAATGCAATTTGATTAATCAACTGTGTTTGCTAGGGATGGAGAAAAAGTGTGACACCAATCAGGCCCTTGAGGACTGGAGTTGCCCACCCCTGACCTAGAGAAACACCCTGAAGGTCTGCTGCCCCCTTCTGCTTTTATTTTGACATGAACCAAAATGAACTTTTTAAAGTATGCTGGCTCTTTTTACCTCCAACGCCAGAGAATGGCGATGGAAGCGGCATTTGCTCCAAATTATGGTAATGTATTTATGGTTTTCAGGAAAGAAAAATTATTTTACAATACTGTATCTAACCCCTTATTTTCTAATATTGTCCTGTGGTGTCGATTCATTGATAATAATCTGGTAGTCTGGTGGGGCACAAAAGAGTAGATTTGTCTTGTATGCCAACTCTACTAATCTCCATTTATCATTTACAGAAGAGCATTGTACTGTACTTCCTCTGTCAATTTCTTCGACTTCACTATTTTTCATGTTGACGGTGATACGCTAGAAATTACAATTTTTCGCAAACCTCTCAGTAGGAACATGCTCCTAAGTTATGATAGTAATCAGTGGCGATTTTAGCATGTAAATTTTGGTGGGGAAAAGTTCCAATTTTCTTTAAGATGCATGCCAGCAAAGCCACTACACAACACTAAACAATACATTAATTGCACTATAACATGCTGACCACAATGCAAAACAAATGTACACATACATGTTATTCAATCATTGCACTGCACCCACACTGCTTGTGCACGTCAGCGAGCATGAGCGTGGCCATGCGCTAAAATAGAAGTTGGTTCTCATTGGTTTTTAGGAGCATATACCCAGATGGGTGATTGAAAGATGAACTGAGGTCCAAACTCATACACATGCTATACATTATACACATGCTTTTTCAATGAACCATAAACAATTAACTGAAAAATTGGGCGTGCAAAATTATTCAGCCCCTTTACTTTCAGTGCAGCAAACTCTCTCCAGAAGTTCAGTGAGGATCTCTGAATGATCCAATGTTGACCTAAATGACTAATGATGATAAATACAATCCACCTGTGTGTAATCAAGTCTCCGTATAAATGCACCTGCACTGTGATAGTCTCAGAGGTCCGTTAAAAGCGCAGAGAGCATCATGAAGAACAAGGAACACACCAGGCAGGTCCGAGATACTGTGAAGAAGTTTAAAGCCGGATTTGGATACAAAAAGATTTCCCAAGCTTTAAACATCCCAAGGAGCACTGTGCAAGCGATAATATTGAAATTGAAGGAGTATCAGACCACTGCAAATCTACCAAGACCTGGCCGTCCCTCTAAACTTTCAGCTCATACAAGGAGAAGACTGATCAGAGATGCAGCCAAGAGGCCCATGATCACTCTGGATGAACTGCAGAGATCTACAGCTGAGGTGGGAGACTCTGTCCATAGGACAACAATCAGTCGTATATTGCACAAATCTGGCCTTTATGGAAGAGTGGCAAGAAGAAAGCCATTTCTTAAAGATATCCATAAAAAGTGTTGTTTAAAGTTTGCCACAAGCCACCTGGGAGACACACCAAACATGTGGAAGAAGGTGCTCTGGTCAGATGAAACCAAAATTCAACTTTTTGGCAACAATGCAAAACGTTATGTTTGGCGTAAAAGCAACACAGCTCATCACCCTGAACACCATCCCCACTGTCAAACATGGTGGTGGCAGCATCATGGTTTGGGCCTGCTTTTCTTCAGCAGGGACAGGGAAGATGGTTAAAATTGATGGGAAGATGGATGGAGCCAAATACAGGACCATTCTGGAAGAAAACCTTATGGAGTCTGCAAAAGACCTGAGACTGGGACGGAGATTTGTCTTCCAACAAGACAATGATCCAAAACATAAAGCAAAATCTACAATGGAATGGTTCAAAAATAAACATATCCAGGTGTTAGAATGGCCAAGTCAAAGTCCAGACCTGAATCCAATCGAGAATCTGTGGAAAGAACTGAAAACTGCTGTTCACAAATGCTCTCCATCCAACCTCACTGAGCTCGAGCTGTTTTGCAAGGAGGAATGGGAAAAAATGTCAGTCTCTCGATATGCAAAACTGATAGAGACATACCCCAAGCGACTGACAGCTGTAATCGCAGCAAAAGGTGGCGCTACAAAGTATTAACTTAAGGGGGCTGAATAATTTTGCACGCCCAATTTTTCAGTTTTTGATTTGTTAAAAAGGTTTGAAATATCCAATAAATGTTGTTCCACTTCATGATTGTGTCCCACTTGTTGTTGATTCTTCACAAAAATACAGTTTTATATCTTTATGTTTGAAGCCTGAAATGTGGCAAAAGGTTGCAAAGTTCAAGGGGGCCGAATACTTTCGCAAGGCACTGTATATATATATTTGCATGAGTGTTCATGAGAAACCAAAGCTGGGTACCATGTCTGACAAACTAATAAAACCTATTACTTTATAGATATACATCAATACAATAATTACAAAAGATAGCTTGTGAAAAAGGGTACACTTTATTTCAAGAAAGTAAGCCAAAGCTGTTGGCCAATTCATTGAACAACAACCAAAACAAATGTGAATTGGACCTCAGTGTTTGGTTAGACTGCAATTTATGAGCAGGACGGCGAATAGAAAAGGTGATTTTATTATTTCAGAAACCTGTAATCTCCTAGAAATACTTCAAGAACTGGTTATGGTTTGGTTAACAATTCAACTACAAGGTAAACAGTAGTAGTAATTTAGCGTAATTCATTTAACACTTGTTTTATCAAAGGAACGTAAAAGCACATTTTCATACAAGATTGTTTTGCACAAAACTTCTCAACTGAATTCACAGTTTCATCTACAGTCACTGCTTAGGTTTCTTGAGTGTTGAGGGGTTGGGAGAGAGAGTGTGTGTTTGCCACAAAGGTAAGCTCCACTATTTCTTCTGCTGGCAGGAATGGAAAGTGCATGCCTTCTCCAAATCTGAGGGGAGAATGGGAGAACAGGTTTTAGCTTCAGATGCAGATATGTCCTTTATACAGTGTGTGTGCACATGTGTGTGTAAGGTTGTCACGTAATGGGACTCTACCTGAGGTACTGTTGGAGCACTCCCTGAGCGATTGCATGGCGATCATGTACTCTTCCCCAAGGAAATCCTGGAATTTGGTGCCGCTTGGGATCTCCTGGAGACACTTTGTGGAATCCTTGAAGAGCGAGTTCTTTCCCAAATCTGACTGGAACATATTAAATGAGGAATCGCTGCCGCTTGAGCCGAACCTGGCCTAAACACAGGGAGAAAATATTTACTTGGTGGTTAAATCAATGATAAACCTTTAATTATATTTTAGACCATTTCTTACACTAAATGTGTATTTAATAGACCCCCTCCCCCCCAATGAACCAAAACTGATCTTAGATCAGCTTGGGATCATGGGTGGAAATGGGCCACAGTATGCACAGGCTTATGTTCCAGTGGGTTAGTGCTTGGCTGAGACAAAACCTTAAACTCTGTATCCCTCTAGTACTAGAGTTGCTCATCCTTGGCTAAACTGACTAAGGAGTTGTCTTAAGCAGAAACAGGTCTGGCTATAAGTCTTAACACCCACCTGCTGCTCCAGAAGGATGGACACAACCTCTCCACGGGACTCTGGGCGTGTTATCACAGCATGGGCGGGCACCTTGGCCAGGTGGCAGTCACGGAACTTTGTGACTGGCTGGGTAGTACCATCCTGGCAGAGTAGTTCAAAGTCAGAGGACTTCAGGTCCTGTGCCCAAACTGGACCACTACCTACAGGGAAGGATGGATAGATAGAAAGGAGAGAGTTGAAGACTTTGTTTTCAGATACAGAGAGCCACAGAGACAGAGAGCCATAACGATGAGTTGAGATTCATCTCTAGGAGTGAGAGGAGTGAAGCGGAGGAGAGAGAGATGAAAATAGGGCAGCAGAACATCTGTATGTGGATAAGAAACACACTTACCATCAGTGTTCTCTGGTACAATAGTGTGTTTAATGAAGGCAACATCTCCAGCACCTTCAACCAGACATCTGGAAGGATATATCAAGACAGAACATTAGATATATAAAAGAGTGAGAAATATACTATAGGCCAACAAATATATTTTGTTTTGTATAGTCCGCCATCACTATTAGAAATATTGTGGTGAAGGACTCAACTATCAGCTCCACTATTGAATCCACCATTGTGGTGGCACCCCGTACCTGAATGCTCCGGTATAGCCGTAGTACTGCTCTTCAGAGCTGGCCATGCACCTGGCCCTATCTCCTCCCACGGACTGCCCACCGCCCTTACACTGGGCACAGAAAGGAGAATCCACCTCAAATCCAGGAGCACAGCCCTTACTGAAGTATGTGGCTGAATTTGGGAAGGAGACACAGTATGAGATATACTACATTCATAGACATACCAGTACACAAGTATAGAATGACACATTATAAACACACACACACAGCTGCCCACTCACTGAAGTCGCAGTTGTTAGTCTCCTTATGGATAAGACCCATGGGTATGTTCCAGCCTGCGGTCCTGCCCAAGCCGGTGTGGCATGACCTCTTGCCCTGCAGGGTATTCCAGGTCACCCCAGATCCCTTCTTTGCCACCGCCACCGCAAAGTAGGATGACGCCTCTGAGAGGACACAGAGGGAAGAGGTGAAAGAGAAAGTCCAGCACTAGTCTTGATCGGGGTCCGGGAAGCCGGCCCAATAAATCTTACTGTAGCATTATAGTATGGTGTGTGTTTGGTAAGGGAGCAGGTGTAAGCATGTGTACTTACCACCAGGGGCGCTGCACTGAACTGTGAGGAGAGAGAGAAAATCAGCATGTTAACATTGTTGAGGCAGAGCAGGAGAGGATAGAAAGAGAGAGGGGAAAACACGTCGATGATATGTGTGTGTGTGTGTGTCATACCTGCATCATACTGCTCCACCATGACAGGGACCAGACCACATTTTCCAGCAGTGAACACCTCCCCACCATCCACCGCTATGGCATCTGCCTCTTTACGCTGTGGAAAGAGGAAACAAAATAGAAATAGCGGAAAGGAAAGAATGAAAGAAAATTAGATTAAGGGAATTACTTGCAAAAGGACAAACTATAAAGTGAACATAGCACCTTGTTAATATATTTTTTTTATCCACCCCCACCCTCTAGTAATAATATTATATATAATTAGCAGACGCTCTTCTCCAAAGCGACTTAGTCATGCGTGTATAAATTGTTTACCTATGGGTGGTCCCTTGAAATGAACCCACTATCATGTCATGCTCTACCAACAGAGCTAGCGAGGACACAGAGGACATCTCTTCTCCCATAGCCTTACCATGATCTTCTTGATGCATTCATCCACTGTGGGTGCGTCCTGGCATTCGATCCTGGAGTCACCATCTGTGAAGCTGTTGATTGTCCAGGCGTCACACTTGACTTTCTCGTTATGGCCCACGGCACACCATTTGATGGCCCTGGAGGTGGCACCTGTGGCCTGCGCTGAAAAGCAAATGTTGGGGAGATAGCAATGACCTAACAGTCTGAGACGTGTGTGTGCTTGTAAAAGTATGTGTGTGTGCATGCATGTGTGGCCTCACCTTTTGTCAGGGAGCGTATAGTGCTCATGTACTCAGCTCCCAGGTAGAGGAAGGAGTCGGTGGTCATTGGCAGCTGTACTAGATTCTGAGTGGAGTCCTTGAACATCAGGTTCTTGGCAGCATAACCATCGGAGGAGAACAGGTTGAAGTTCTGTTGGGGCACAAATGAGTGAACACACATTCTTGTGTGATTTTGTTAATCCTGGTCAGTGTCAGTTGTGATGTTTAGGGCCAAGAGTTTATCCTGAACATGTGACCTGAGGTGGAAACACTCTGGGCCCCAAGGTCACATGGTCAGAAAAGTCTCCAGGGCCCTTATTCAGAAAAATCTCAGCGTAGGAATGCTAATTTGGGACGTGGGGCCTCATTTATCAAGCGCGTGTTAATGTCTCACTAAATTCTAGTGTACGTGGAGCTTCTAGGATTTGTGTGCAACAAAGTATTTGGATTTATCAAACATATGGCATGTTTTCCTTAATAAAGCAGAGCCGTACTATATTTCTGTGTTCGTGAACGAGTGTTACAACCCCGCCTGGAAATGCCCTTATCGCCTATGATGGTAACAGAAACACCCTCATTTGCTGTATGATTTGGAGATGTTGGAACTGGGCCATGGCCGTTTTTAAAAGCACAATGGCAAATTTGATCACATTTCTGTACAGTTGTGGGGAGAATGTTTAAAACTTCTGCTGTGAAAAATTCATGCCACCTATAGCGAGTGTCAAACAATGGCTGAGCATTCTGCGAGACTGATTGTTCAAGAAACAATGTAAAAGTAAATGCTGAAAAAGCTTGCTAAATGATACCCATGGTCATATTCATAATGCTCTATAAGGCTCAACTGATCCTAGATCAGTACTCAGGTGACAGGGATGACAGGTGACAGTAATGTCCAGTACCTCGACGGCCATCAGCTTGCTGTAGATGCGATTGGCCAGCTCGGGGTTCTTGCGGCTGACCACAGCGTGGGCGGGTACTCTGGACAGGTGGCAGGTCTTGTAGCTGTCGATGGGAGCTCTGGTGTTATCCTTGCACAGCAACTCATAGCTTGCCTTCTCTGCGGCTGCAAGCAGGTAATAGGAGGTTGTATAGTAGGTGACGTGTGAGTGGTTTGAACATTTACACTTAGCATTAACATAGTTTTGCCACAATTGTAATTCTAGATCCAGAGTTAGCATTTTACAGTTGTAATTCAATATTGGTATGCTAGCTAATGCTTTAAAAACTCACCAGGTACAGTCAGGTGCTTGATGAAGGCAACCTCTCCTGCTCCATCCTTCAGGCACCTCGTGAGGCGAAAATACACACAGTTAGTGACCAATCCAGAGCAGGTAGAGGGAGATAGAGAGTACTGATAGAAGGAGAAAGGATACACATATCTGCAGATTCCAAATAGGGTAGATTGAGAGGTATGGGTGTACAGAGCATGGAGTTATTCAGAGATGGTAAGGGGTAGGAAAAGACTGGTACTCACTGGAAGGCCCCGGCATAGTCATAGTAGGGCTCATTGTGAGATCTGGAGCAGTCTACCTTACACAACTGGCACAGTTTAGAATCCTTATTGGCTCCTGGAGCACAGCTGGCATTGAAGAAGTCGCTCACCGCTGCAAAACAAATACACACACGCAGACTATGAAAACCCTATGATTGGATTAAGCATACCAGCACACAGTCCCTGTACGCTATATTCAGAACGTACAGCATATACAACACATATTTAACCAACTGACAGAGAGGAATAAACACAACAATCCAAACATTCCCCACTGGGTAACAATTGACTACGGCAACTGTTTGGGCCAGCAGCATACCACCCTGCATCCCACTGATGGCTTGCCACTGAAGCTAAGCAGGGTTGGTCCTGATCAGTCCCTGGATAGGAGACCAGATGCTGCTGGAAGTGGTGTTGGAGGGCCAGTAGGAAGCACCCTTTCCTCTGGTCTAAAGAAATATCCAAATGATTGGAGACATTGCCCTGTGTATGGTGCTGTCTTTCAGATGGGACTTTAAACGGGTGTCCTGACTCTCTGTGGTCACTATAGATCCCATCGCACTTATCATAAGAGTAGAGGTGTTAACCCCGGTGTCCTGGCTAAATTCCCAATCTGTCCTTCATACCATCATAGTCACCTAATCATCCCCAGCTTACAATTGGCTCATTAATCTCCCCTGTAACTATTCCCCAGGTTGTTGCTCTAAATGAGAATGTGTTCTCAGTCAACTTACCTGGTAAAATAAGGGTTAAATAAAATAAAATATATCTATCAAGTTTGAGATGTTGATTATTACGCATAATAGTCCCTGCTAGATTAATTAAATTAATAAACTACCCAAAAGCACTGCAGCCACTCACCCGACTCCACAGGTCTGTCCTCGATGCCGGCCCATTGGATCTGGCCCACAGTCACCAGGGTACCGATGGGAATG